>NW_025230948.1:0-12494 GCF_018294505.1 Triticum aestivum
GCTACAAACACCAGAAACTACTTGCAACTCCTGGACGGAGAACTAGGGTGAATAAGAAGCCGAGAGGGTCCATTGGTTTCGGGCCCAATGCATGGTAGTAGCTGATTCTTAAATCACACATACAGATCTCAGTGCTTAAGGTCGGCTTCAATGAAACAACCCACCATGTACTCCTACATGGCCTCTCATCGATACCTTTACCAAATCGTGTTCACCACACCACTCTCATTACCGACATAATCATTTCACTCTAGCCCATCACCCAGATGAACCAGACCTGACACGACTCTAAGCATAGCAGGCATTGCAAGGTAGGAACAACACATACATAGGGCTCAATCAACTCCTACACATGCTAGTGGGTTTCATCTAGTTACTGTGGCAATGACAGGTCATGCAGAGGAAATGGGTTCAACTACCGTAGCACACAGCAGTTTGAATCGCGTTGTCTTAATGCAGTAAAAGGGAGCAGGAGCGAGAACATGGGATTGTATCGATATGATCAAATGGTTGGTTGCTTGCCTGATGGTTCGATGCACTGATACGGTTCTTCGTTAGGGTAATCACGGTACTCCTCGGAGGCAGAACCTGTCGCAAAGGACACCGATACACAACCATCACCAAACAATATGCAACAATATGATGCATGCATGAAACATAGCAATATGAGTGTGTTGGGCTAATGCAACTAAAACCAGGAGGGTTTGAACAAATTTGAATCATAGATTCAAATTTCAAACTCAAACATGGCCTCTTAAAGTGCTTTTCCTTGTTCTGCTTGAAACATCAATTTAACTTGTTTGATCATGCATGAAAATAGTATAGATGGATAGATTGGATTTTTCTGATCATTTTTCATATATAATTTGTCCAATTTGGAGTTACAGAATAAAAGTTATGAATTTTTGAAGTTTAAATAATATTCTGGAATTTCCTGATTTAAATTAAATCCAGAAATTATAATTATTGCGCCAGCATGACGTCAGCATGACGTCAGTAGTCAACTGCGGCTGGCTGGGGTCAAACCTGACGTGTGGGGGCCACATGTCAGTGACAGGGGGGGTTTAACAGGGTTAAATTAATCCTAATTAGGGATTAGTGGCGCTGGGGCCCACTGGTCAGTGTCAGGGGGTTAACTAACAGTGGTTAGAGCTAATCCTAATTAGCTACAGGGCTGGGCCCACCTGTCAGGGACTCAGGGGGGGTCCTGCCGTGGTCAAAGTGGGTCAAACCCACCGGCGACGTGACGCCGGCGAGGCCCGAGACGGCGGCGCGATGCGGGATCGCGCTACAGGGCACGGGCGAGGCCGTTCTTGGGCTCGTTGGAGAGCTCTTGCTCCCGCGCGTCGAACGGTGGTGGTGGCCGAGCCTGGGGTGGCCGGTACCGTCGACGGCGAGCTCGTGAGCGGCGGCCGGGGTTCGGGTGCGGTCGGAGTCGGCGTTGCAGGGTGTTTGGGGAGGCGTTGGTGCGTGATGCGTGCTCCTAGTGAGGCGTGCAGCACGATAGTGTGCTCGGTTGGGCGCTACGGTGACCGTGGCCACGACGGCGACATCGCCGGCGGCGTGGGGCTCTCGGCCAAGGTGGGGCTAAGGCCTAGAGGTCGAAAGAGACCAGGGGAGAAGGGGGAAACGACTCGGGGGCTCACCGCGGTTGCAGTGGGCGTCGAAGCGGGCTCGGAGACGCGCTGGAGACGGCGAATTCGACGGCGATGATGGTCGGAGCCCGAAGAGGGGAACGGCGACGTGGCGGCGATGCAGGGCTTCCGGAGGCCCGTGGAGCGGTGGGGAGGAAGAGGGGGTTGTGGCGGAGCTTCTGAGCTAGTCGGGGGAGCGAGGGGTGGCCGAAGACGGCTGCTATGGCGAACGGCGGCGACGGTGGTGTTCGACCGTGTGAGAGAGAGAGCGAGGGAGAGGAGGGAAGAGCCGAGGCGAGTGAGAGAGAGCAGGGGGGAGGCGTGGCGTCGTCCGGGGCATCGAGCGAGGAGGGGAGGGCAGGCAAGCAGGGAGAGAGGTGGCGTGGCGCGGTGGCGCGCGCGCGCGCCGGCCACACTCCCCTCCCTCTGTCGAGGACGAAGACGACAGAGGAGGGAGGTGGGCTGGGCCGGCTGCTGGCTGGGCCGGCCAGCTGGCTGGGCTGCACAGGGAGGAGCCCAGGTAAGCTTCTCCCTTTTATTTTTTTCTGTTTTCTAATTTCTGACTTTTGTTTTGATTTAAATAATATATTAAATCATTTATTTAACTTATGCCAATTTTTGCAGGGGCTAGATATATTATTTCAGAGCTCCTTTATAAATGGCATAATATTTGGACATATATTAATATATATAATTAATATATTTCCAAAGCAAATATTTATGCATTAATTCCAAATGCCCAAAATAAATACCTATGAGCTCTTAAAAATATTGGTTTGATTATTATCTCTGTCCAATATTTTCAGAGAGCAACATGAGCATTTTCTTGGACCCTTTTGGAGAAATTTTTATTTGGGTCATTTTCAAAATGATTCTGAGGGTTTCACAAATCCCCATTGCAAATTAAATGGAATTTTAAACATGATGCACACACTCTGATGCATGACTAGCTAGGGTGTGACAACTCACCCCCACTCAAAAGAATCTCGTCCCGAGATTTGGGTTCCTCCGGGAAGAAGGCGGGGTACTCGAGTCGAAGACGATCCTCCCTTTCCCAAGTTGCTTCATCCTCAGAATGGTGCGACCATTGTACTTTGAGGAACTTGATGTTCTGACGTCGGGTGATACGTTCGGCCTGATCGAGGATACGAACGGGGTACTCTCGATATGTAAGATTATCTTGGAGATCAAGCGTTTCGTGGTCCACTTCACGGATAGGATCCGAGAAGCAACGCCTGAGTTGAGAAACGTGGAAGACATCGTGGACTCTGGAGAGATGCGGAGGTAGTTCCAGCTGGTAGGCAACTTCTCCTCGTTTGGCGAGAATGCGAAAAGGTCCAATGTAACGAGGAGCCAATTTGCCTTTGATACCGAAACGATGGGTTCCCTTCAGAGGGGTGACCCGAAGATAAGCCTTCTCGTCAACCTCGAAAGTCATAGCCTTATGCTTTCAGTCATATTGACTCTTTTGACGGGATTGGGATGTTTTCAACTTTTCACGAACGATACGAACTTGTTCTTCTGCTTCCTGAATCATATCCGGGCCAAAGAATTGTCTTTCCCCGGTCTCTGACCAGTTAAGGGGTGTTCGACACCGTCGTCCATAGAGAACTTCAAAAGGGGCTCTACCCAAGCTAGATTGATAGCTGTTGTTATAAGCGAATTCTGCAAATGGAAGGCACTTCTCCCAGTCCATTCCGAATGAGATAACAGAGGCTCGAAGCATGTCTTCTAGAATCTGGTTGACGCGTTCCACTTGACCACTCGACTGAGGGTGGAAAGCGGTGCTAAAGGAGAGACGAGTTCCCATAGCATTTTGGAAACTTTCCCAAAATCGAGAGGTGAAAAGACTTCCTCGATCCGAGTTAATTTCCAAAGGAACACCATGAAGGGACACTATTCGGGAGATGTATAAGTCTGCCAGCTGACTAGCAGTTATACTCTCACGAACAGGTAAGAAATGGGCTACTTTGGAAAGACGATCGACCACGACGAAAATGGCATTATTCCCTCTCTTGGTCCTGGGAAAACCGGTAATGAAATCCATACCAATTTTATCCCATTTCCATTCAGGAATAGCTAAGGGTTGAAGGGTGCCAGCAGGCCATTGATGCTCTGCTTTTACACGACGACAAACGTCGCAATTAGCAATATACTGAGCAATTTCTCTCTTCATCCTAGTCCACCAGAACCTCTGGCGTAGATCCTGATACATCTTAGTACTACCGGGATGAATGGCGAGAGGGGATTCATGAGCTTCCTTAAGGATCAAACGCCTCAGGTTCCGCACTTTGGGAACCACTAGTCGATTCCCGAAGTATACGACCCCTTGATCATTAATGGAGAAGCAATTCGCAATTCCTTTCTGAATGTTTCTCTTGATGCGGGAGATTCCCGGATCTACCTTCTGTGCTTTGATAATCTGATCCGTAAGGGTAGGTTTTGCCACCAAGGTGGAAAGAAAACCTTGAGGAACAATGTGAAGGTTAAGCTTCCGAAATTCCTCATGGAGAAGCGGTTGACTTTGTTGTAACATCAGGTTGTTACAATAAGATTTACGACTTAGCGCATCAGCCATGACGTTGGCTTTCCCTGGGGTGTAGGTTATCCCTAAATCGAAGTCTGTGATCAACTCAACCCAACGTCTTTGCCTGAGGTTCAGATCCGGTTGGGTGAAAATGTACTTCAGACTTTGGTGATCAGTGAATATTTCGCAACGATTACCGAGGAGGTAATGTCGCCAAGTCTTAAGTGCATAGACTACGGCTGCAAGCTCTAGATCATGAGTAGGATAATTCTCCTCATGTGGGTGCAATTGCCGTGAAGCGTAAGCAATTACGTGTCGATCTTGCATGAGAATGCAACCTAGTCCTTGTCGCGAGGCGTCGCAGTAGATAACAAAGTCCTTGGAGAAGTCTGGCGGTACCAGTACGGGAGCAGAGGTCAGGCGTCTTTTCAGTTCCTGAAAGCTGAGCTCACATTGTGGAGTCCATTCGAACTTCTTATCTTTCTTGAGGAGTTCGGTTAGAGGTTTGGCAACCTTGGAGAAGTTCTCGACAAAGCGACGGCAATAGCTCGCTAAGCCTAGAAAACTCCGAACTTGCTTGACCGATTCAGGTGGAGTCCAATTAAGGACGGCTTGAACTCGCTCAGGGTTAACAGCAATACCTTTACCAGATATTACATGACCCAGATAGGTCACTTCTGGCAACCAGAATTCACATTTAGAAAATTTGGCATAAAGGCGATGCTCTCGAAGTTTCTGCAACACTAGCCTTAGATGTTCGGCATGTTCTTCCTCGTTCTTGGAGTAGATGAGTATATCATCGAGGTAAACCACGACGAATTTATCCAAATACTCCATGAAGATTGAGTTCATTAACCGAGAAAAGGTGGCTGGAGCGTTGGTTAAACCGAAGGACATGACTGTGTACTCGTATTGGCCATAATGAGTAACAAAGGCCGTTTTAGGGATGTCCCCGTTTCTGATTTTTATTTGATGGTAGCCTAACCTCAAATCCATCTTGGAGAAGACTGAGGATCCAGTGAGTTGATCGTACAGGTCGTTGATCCTGGGAAGTGGATATTTGTTCTTGATTGTGACCAAATTGACAGGTCGGTAATCTACAACCATCCGGTCCGTACCATCCTTCTTCTTGACGAATAGGACGGGGCAAGCCCACAGAGAAGAGCTAGGTCGGATGAAACCCTTTTTCAAGGACTCATCGAGTTGTTTCTTAAGCTCGGCTAGTTCTAGGGGTGCCATCTTATAAGGTCTTCTAGCAATCCGAACGGTTCCTGGAATGAGATCTATTACGAACTCAACATCCCTGTCAGGTGGAACACCTGGCAATTCCTCTGGGAAGACATCCGGGAAGTCACAGACTACCGGCACGTCCTCAAGGTCTGGCAAAGGGCTGGCGTTAAGAGAATATAAATGTTGCTTGGCTATTCGGGTCAAGACATTGACTATCTTCCCCGAAGGATGGGTGAGTTGAACAGTCCTAGAGAAGCAATCAATTTTGGCTTGATGAGCTGACATCCAGTCCATACCCAAAATGATATTAATATCTGAAGATTTAAGGGCTATCAAAGATGCGAGAAAAACAAGTATGTCGACTTGGATTTCATTTCCATGGCTTACTCTAGAAGTTTGCCATTTGGATCCCGGAGTTTGAATTACCATAGAGGTTGGCATATCACCGAATGCGACGTTATGCAAGCGAGCATAGTTTTCAGATATAAAAGAATGAGAGGCTCCTGTATCGAAAAGAACAGATGCCGGGTGGCAATTAACAAGAAGCGTACCGAGAACGACGTTGGGATCCTCTTGAGCTTCTTCGGCAGAGATACAGTTAACATGGCCACGTGAAGCGGTGACCGGTTTGGCGTGGAATATTTTCCCTATCGGCTTGCCACGGCCAACAGCTTTAGCAGACTGGTTGGGGTTGGTCTGGGGACACTCACGCATATAGTGACCAGATTCCCCACACTTGAAACAAGTCACGGAACTGGTACGTGGAGGAGCATTGTTGGTTGGACCCCCATAGGGCTTGGCCGGTGCAGACTATTGAACAGGGCGAGGCACCTGGAAAGATGGCCTCGGTGTGAACCTGGGTGGCAGGGCGGTGTTGGGCACCCACACGCGGCGCTTCTGAGGACCAGCACCGGATGAGGAACCCATATCACGGCCATGCTTGCGTGTTGCGTCATAGTCAGTCTGACCAGTTTCAGCACTGATGGCTTTGTTGACAAGTTTCTGAAAAGATGTGCACTCATGCAGACGGAGGTCGCGGCGAAGCTCAGGACTAAGGCCCTTACGGAACCTTGCTTGCTTCTTGGCGTCAGTCGACACTTCCTCAGTTGCATATCGGGCGAGATTACCAAACTCCCTGCTATAGGCATCCACAGAAAGTCGGCCTTGGGTGAAACTGCAAAATTCTTCACGTTTACGGTCCATGAGACCCTCCGGAATGTGATGTTCACGGAAAGCCTCGCTGAATTCAGCCCAGGTAGTGACATGGCCCGCTGGGCGCATAGCTCCATAATTCTCCCACCATAGACTGGCGGGGCCTTCAAAATGATATGCAGCAAAGGTGACCTTGTCAGCCTCCGCTACCAGTGCGGAACGCAGTTTGTGAGCGATACTGCGAAGCCAGTCATCAGCGTCGAGAGGCTCGACGGAGTGGTGGAACGTGGGTGGATGCAATTTGATAAAATCACTGAGTGACACCACGTTAGCCCTCTGATGGTGTGTTGTATTCTGTTCAATATGCTCCAACAAACGGTTGGTCTCCCGCTTGTTTCTCTCAGCTTCCATCATAACCTCGGCTAGTGAAGGAGGATGAGGCAGATTTTCATTCCTGCCTTCACTGCCTTCGGCCTGCTCTTGAGAAGCAGGGTTAGCGCGCGTGTTGACCATCCTAGGTAAACAAGACGATGATTTAGTCAGAATGATAAAATTCCGACAAAGGATAAAAATGTAAGGAATAACTCGAAATGCAAGATGATCATCCGTATGACATGGTAGATACAGAAACTGCTTCTTTTATTCCATCGTCATACACACCATACAGGGTTTAGTACAAGACCAAACAAAGTACTATTACGGTGAAAAGAGGATTACATCTCATCGGAGGCATTCCAAGCTCCTATACATTATTTTTCTACACCTCCGGAAAGAGTACAAACTAGGTCATATCCCACGAGTCACGCGGGACGATAGACGACACAGCTAGTGCGAACTAGTGATACTATCGCTAACTCAGACCGATCCGTAGTAGTCCTCGTAGAAGTCGCCTCCATAGCCTGGAAGCTCAACATGATCATCCGGAAACAGACGATCTCGCGGAGCTTGTGGACCATAGGGGCTAGGATGAGGTCTTGGACCAACAGACGGTGGCCTGCGGGGACCGCGAGGTGGGGTGATGTCTCCTACATCACGCCAAACCATCACGTCTGGCAGAGCAGATCTCACAGGATAGAGATCGCGCATATCTGAATATCCAGCTTGCACCGCCGGTGCGAACCGAGTCAAAGTGGCCCAGTGGTCAGCACGGGTATTGAAGAGCTCTAACCTTAAGGCCTGATTTTCACGGTCCTTATCCTCGAGCATCTCAGCAGTGGTGCGAGTCCGTGAATCCTCCTTAGTGGGGTCAGCATAAATAGCCTGGAGATACCCTTGTGCTCCCGGAAGTGATCCTGGCATATACCGGAAATCAGAGTCCCGAAATAAACCAGATCTGACTCGCATAATGGTCATCATAGAGTAGGCGGCGTCCTGCACAGCCATCTCAACAGTAACCCCGAGTCCATAGGAGCAGTGAAGAGGCTCGGTGGATCCAGGATAAGATGGAAATATCCTGACAGTGCAGAGATACTGGCTTTGATTAAAGTCTCGGAATTGCTCTTCGACCGTGTACTCAGGATACCAGCGGTATCCAGCCTCAGTCATTACCCTGACCAACTTGGCAGTATGGCCGGGTACATCTAGGCATCGAGTCAGGCGAACCACTTGATTGAGGTCGCGAGTGGCCATCTGAAAGCACAATCATAATGCAAAGGCATTAGAATTTCTAGCAAAATTTCGGCAGCATAACAGCTGTAAATGCTCAAAAGGATTTTGAGACATTTGACAAAGGATTTCGTACACACTCAACATCATCATATCAAAGTTCTGAAACCATTCTAACAACATAATGTGGTAGTAGAACTGAACTAGGCTTGTATCCATCAAACTTATAAGGTACTACTGATTAGTAACACGTGATCCTGATAGAGAGAACAGATCCTAATTCCTTAACCCCCGGTAGAAGAATGGACTGACTCAGATCAGAATGTCATAAGATAGAGAAGTAAAAGAGCCTTACGTTCCAACCCACAAACAATTCCCCTACATATAACTAAAGAATTTCTAGACTCAACATCGACCAGTTTGGCTTGAAGAACCTACAGGCAGTCCGGCTCTGATGCCAACGCTGTCAGGACCCCGACTCGATGTCACATCGATCTAGCCGGTAACACTTCATATCACTTTGCGGCCTCACGCACGGTGTTCCCACGGGTGTCGCCTTACCTTTGCCCGGGACCGTTTGCGCCTTTTGGCTCACGTATATGATAGTGTCGCTAGCATCCATATGATAAAGAGCCCGGGCTGACATGACTAGTCGTAAACCCAAAGTGGCACAGACTTACAGGGACAGGCATCCATGACCCAGCTTCGAACGTGTTGGTCATTAGCAAGTGGGTCCGGGCTGTAGCACTGGGCTAGCAGGACTCCGGTAAACCGGGCTGTAGCGGGCTAACAGGACTCCGGTACTCAAAGCGTGACATTTCCCCGAAGGGACAGACACAGGAACGAAGAAGGACACATGCCGGCCAGCCTAAGTGTTCCAGAGCAGTAGCAAGCTACCATGGCTCAGCGGTAACACTAGGAGACATTTCCCGGTAAGAGAGGCTACTAAAGATAAACAACTAGATAGTCAGATCCCACACATACCAAGCATTTCAATCATACACACAATATGCTCGATATGTGCAATACAACGAAGCATCACAACATGACTCTACGACACAAGTACTTTATTTAAGGCTCAGGGAGCCATACATAACATACACCAAGGTACGGGTCTCACGACCCAACATACAAGTCATACAGTCATACAAACCAGCAGCGGAAGTAACTTGTCTGAGTACAGACAACTAGTAAAATAAAAGAGGCTTGGAAAGCCTAGCTATACTACATGGTCCTTCACAAGCTCAGGGTCACCACCTGGGTCTTTAGCCTACTCGTTGATGTCAACGTCTACATAGAACCCATCAGAAGGGGTTGCAGCGTCTTCTGTAAAAATGTAGATTATAGCAACATGAGTACAAAGGTACTCAGCAAGACTTACATCAGATCCTACATACATGCATGTTATCAAGAAGGGTTGGTGGAGTTATTGCAGCAAGCCAGCTTTGACTCTTGACTAGGCTATCCTACGATACTCCAACTTGAAATGGTTTTGCGCACACGAGTCCACTACTCACCAATTCAATACACTACCGAGGATCCGCCTCCGTCTTCCTACGGAAGAGCCATCCTCGGCACTCACACTTATCTTGAGGCTTTTAACAGTTTCCATTTACTTGTCTATGAACTGTATAGGCAACCAAGTAGTCCTTTACCGCGGACGCGGCTATTCGAATAGATCATGTTAACCCTGCAGGGGTGTACTTCTTCATACACGCTCTCACCACTTACCGTCGTTTACACGACATGTACTCGGCAACCTTCAAGCGGAAGCCCAACGTGGGTGTCGGCCACGACCTACCTAATCACCTAAGCCTCCAGTCCAGGTTTATCGCCTATCCAGGTTCCATCCGCAGGGAGTCCGGCCGAGGTTTCCCATATGGCCCCGAACGATGTGAACAGGGTTCCCGAGATACCTAACGGGTATTCGGTACACCGTGCCACGTACCTACCGCATCACAGCCCACCCCTACGGTCAGCGCTGTCCACGGCCTCCAGTAGGCTACAAACACCAGAAACTACTTGCAACTCCTGGACGGAGAACTAGGGTGAATAAGAAGCCGAGAGGGTCCATTGGTTTCGGGCCCAATGCATGGTAGTAGCTGATTCTTAAATCACACATACAGATCTCAGTGCTTAAGGTCGGCTTCAATGAAACAACCCACCATGTACTCCTACATGGCCTCTCATCGATACCTTTACCAAATCGTGTTCACCACACCACTCTCATTACCGACATAATCATTTCACTCTAGACCATCACCCAGATGAACCAGACCTGACACGACTCTAAGCATAGCAGGCATAGCAAGGTAGGAACAACACATACATATGGCTCAATCAACTCCTACACATGCTAGTGGGTTTCATCTAGTTACTGTGGCAATGACAGGTCATGCAGAGGAAATGGGTTCAACTACCGTAGCACACAGCAGTTTGAAACGCGTTGTCTTAATGCAGTAAAAGAGAGCAGGAGCGAGAACATGGGATTGTATCGATATGATCAATGGCTGGTTGCTTGCCTGATGGTTCGATGCACGGATACGGTTCTTCGTTAGGGTAATCACGGTACTCCTCGGAGGCAGAACCTGTCGCAAGGACATCGATACACAACATCACCAAACAATGTGCAACAATATGATGCATGCATGAAACATGGCAATATGAGTGTGTTGGGCTAATGCAACTAAAACCAGAAGGGTTTGAACAAATTTGAATCAAGGATTCAAATTTCAAATTCAAATATGGCCTTTTAAAGTGCTTTTCCTTGTTCTGCTTGAAACATCAATTTAACTTGTTTGATCATGCATGGAAATAGTACAGATGGATAGATTGGATTTTTCTGATCATTTTTCATATATAATTTGTCCAATTTGGAGTTAGAGAATAAAAGTTATGAATTTTTGAAGTTTAAATAATATTCTGGAATTTCCTGATTTAAATTAAATCCAGAAATTATAATTATTGCGCCAGCATGACGTCAGCATGACGTCAGTGGTCAACTGCGGCTGTCTGGGGTCAAACCTGACGTGTGGGGGCCACACGTCAGTGACAGGGGGGTTTAACAGGGTTAAATTAATCCTAATTAGGGATTAGTGGCGCTGGGGCCCACTGGTCAGTGTCAGGGGGTTAACTAACAGTGGTTAGCGCTAATCCTAATTAGCTACAGGGCTGGGCCCACCTGTCAGGGACTCAGGGGGGTCCTGCCGTGGTCAAAGTGGGTCAAACCCACCGGCGACGTGACGCCGGCGAGGCCCGAGACGGCGGCGCGATGCGGGATCGCGCTACAGGGCACGGGCGAGGCCGTTCTTGGGCTCGTTGGAGAGCTCTTGCTCCCGCGCGTCGAACGGTGGTGGTGGCCGAGCCTGGGGTGGCCGGTACCGTCGACGGCGAGCTCGTGAGCGGCGGCCGGGGTTCGGGTGCGGTCGGAGTCGGCGTTGCAGGGTGTTTGGGGAGGCGTTGGTGCGTGCTGCGTGCTCCTAGTGAGGCGTGGAGCACGATAGTGTGCTCGGTTGGGCGCTACGGTGACCGTGGCCACGACGGCGACATCGCCGGCGGCGTGGAGCTCTCGGCCTAGGTGGGGCTAAGGCCTAGAGGTCGAAAGAGACCAGGGGAGAAGGGGGAAACGACTCGGGGGCTCACCGCGGTTGCAGTGGGCGTCGAAGCGGGCTCGGAGACGCGCTGGAGACGGCGAATTCGACGGCGATGATGGTCGGAGCCCGAAGAGGGGAACGGCGACGTGGCGGCGATGCAGGGCTTCCGGAGGCCCGTGGAGCGGTGGGGAGGAAGAGGGGGTTGTGGCGGAGCTTCTGAGCTAGTCGGGGGAGCGAGGGGTGGCCGGAGACGGCTGCTATGGCGAACGGCGGCGACGGTGGTGTTCGACCGTGTGAGAGAGAGCGAGGGAGAGGAGGGAAGAGCCGAGGCGAGTGAGAGAGAGCAGGGGGGAGGCGTGGCGTCGTCCGGGGCATCGAGCGAGGAGGGGAGGGCAGGCAAGCAGGGAGAGAGGTGGCGTGGCGCGGTGGCGCGCGCGCGCGCCGGCCACACTCCCCTCCCTCTGTCGAGGACGAAGACGACAGAGGAGGGAGGTGGGCTGGGCCGGCTGCTGGCTGGGCCGGCCAGCTGGCTGGGCTGCACAGGGAGGAGCCCAGGTAAGCTTCTCCCTTTTATTTTTTTCTGTTTTCTAATTTCTGACATTTGTTTTGATTTAAATAATATATTAAATCATTTATTTAACTTATGCCAATTTTTGCAGGGGCTAGATATATTATTTCAGAGCTCCTTTATAAATGGCATAATATTTGGACATATATTAATATATATAATTAATATATTTCCAAAGCAAATAT
>NW_025230949.1:0-12484 GCF_018294505.1 Triticum aestivum
GGGGGGGGTTAAGCTACAAGAGAGTGAACAGAAGGTTAAGCCCAAAAGAAAATTATAGATTGTCAAGGTAGGAGATAATGAACTCCTTGTGGCTATCCCTCACCCTATGGGTGAGGAGGCAAAACTCAGTAGCAAACCTATGCTTCCAGGAATTGATAGTCAGGGTAATACGTCTGAAAACATTGTTGTTCCTCTCCTTCCAAATGCTCCATGTAGCAACTAGAAAAACCTCCATGAACATTGGACCATCCCATGTCTGTTTTGCAGTATCAATCTTGCGGAGTCGGCAGTTGTCCAAAGTCCGTGATATAGACAAGATATTCCAGCATTGGGTGCTAAAAGAGCAGTCAAAGATCATGTGATTAATGGTTTCCTCAACATGTGAGTCACAAAGTAGACAGTCATGGTCATCATCCCCCATGTTGTAATGCCTTCTCTTGAGCATATTACGGGTGTTTAGTCTATCATGCATCAAAAGCCAGCCGAACACTTTTATCTTCATGGTATTCTTCAATTTCCAGAGCCAAGTAAATGCCTTGTGTGCTCGAGTCTCTCGGAAGACAAAGTTGTAAAACTGCTTGGAAGTGTATTCTGCGTCCTCCCATAGATAATGCCAGACATCATGAACAGAGGACATGGGTTGCATGTGTGTCGTGTCAAGTTGCAAGGCCTTGATTTCCTCGAAGGCTTCGGGTGAAAGCGGTAGGTGGAACGTTTCTTGTAGGCCGGTGCAGCTCAAGAAATCTCGAATCGATATGTCTTCACAAGTGGCGAATGAAAAAGCTCTTGGGTATGTATTCGCCAGTATATCATCCAGCCACATGTATTTCCAGAATAGGGTAGTTGTGCCACAAACCACATTAACTTTCGTGATCCCTCGAAAGATCGGTGTGAGTTTAAGTATGTCACGCCACCAGAATGATCCTTCGGAATTGGAAGCATGTGGTATTTTTTGATCATAGAGCGTGTCCCAGGTCAGTTGAACCCAAGGGATATCCTTCTTATTATAGAATTTGTGGAGGAATTTGAGCAGAAGGGCTTCATTCTATGTATTGACGTCCAAAACACCTAGACCACCACTTTGCTTTGGCATGCAAACCATGCTCCATCATATGCTCAATACTGCAAATCTGAAATTAAAAAGACATTCATATCTGAAAGTACTCTCAAAATACACAACACAAAACACAATTCACAACCTGCAAATACTAACAACCCTAAGCTCCTCCTGACAATTCACAACCTTCCCGACTATTGGGCTGGGGGGCAGTCCCTCCTATTCCTCGGCGGCAGATAGCCGCCCCGTGAGACAATATGAACAGTGAGGGAGAGGATGGTGGGGAAGCATCATCAAGCCAACTGCTTTTATCCTCTTGCAGTTGGGTTCGGTCAATGAAGAATCCACCGGCTCGCTCTGGCATGACACCCTCACAAACGGCACCCTGTAGATGCTCGATCCTTCAATCTCTGGTGGATGCTCCATCTAGGATCGATACTCCCACCACTGCTCCCTCACGATCGGATTCGGTGAATCTGTTTGCTCCATGGCCTAGAGGAGCAGCTCTATGTACTCCCCTGCACTCCCTCCGGGAGTATCACCGCCTTTTCGCTCTGTTGCAGATATTTGGCCATGGATGTCGCCGTCGCCGCTAGTTGGCCCTTGTTGTCAAACCAAGACTGTATCGCCAACATCCTAGCTAGCTTCACAGGGTTGCCGTCTGTGATCCTCATGTATCGGTTGTACTCCTCCGTCGATCTACTTCTCCACAACACCTTCACTCACCGGTGGTGGTTTTTGAATGGAAGAGGATAGGAGCAGTGCTGGTTTTCAATTAGAATGGGAGAGGAGCGACGCTGGTTTTGGATTGGAACTGGAGAGGAGGGGCGGTGGTTTTGAAATGGAAGAGGAGAGGAGCGGTGCCGAATGTAGATTGGAACAGGAGAGGGGCGACCGTGGTTTAAGAGGAGAAGAGCGGAAGAGCGACGCTGGTCTTGGAAGTATTTTTTTTGTTTTGCGTATTTTGGGTCAAAGTTTGACCATGTACTGTGTTTGACAAGCAAAATCTGAATGCATGTCACCAAAAATTGTATCGTTTGGTTCGTATCTGAATGTACTTTCAAATTATTTTATTTTTGCAACGTATAACATATATTTATTTGCGAAAATCATGGTCAATTATGACCCAGAATAAAAGGGAGACTAGTTAATGTGGGGTCGCTTTCTTAATTGAAGGGTAAATTGATTTTGATTTTGGTCCAGTCATAGCGCGCCGGCCCTCTCGTCCAATCATAAATCGCCGCCGCACGCTCCTCTCCCTCTTCTCCATTGCAAGCCCACCTCCCTCCTCTCCATCATCTCCATTCCAAAACCATTGTCTCACCTCTCCCTCTTCTCCATTGCAAAACCACCTCCTCTCCTCTCCATCATCTCCATTTCAAAACCACCGTCTCGCCTCTCCCTCTTCTCTATTGCAAGACCACCGTCTCTCCTCCCATCTTCCAAAGCTAGCACTGGACCACTCAGAAGGACATCTATGGAGAGGATGCAGCAGCAAATCAGGCAGATCGCCGGCGGAGACCAGGCAAAGTTAGCCAGGTTGAAGAAGATCCTTACTTGGTTTGACAATGAGTGGGAGATTTCGAGGACGGTGATGGCCATGTGGTAATGTATGCGAAAGAGCAAGACATAGGCGATGAGGGCGGCGATGTACATGTACTCCTTGGCTGCAGTCCTCGAAGTTCATTGAGTATCTCCTCTAGGCGATGGAGCAGACAGATTCGCCCTAGGCGACATTCAGGCAGAGGTGGTGGGCGTACAGGTCGAAGGTCGAGCACCCAGAGGATAACGACTCGATCGAGTATGGTGTGCCATTCATTAGGGTGCGGAGCCAGCTGGAGCGACAGGAGTATTCGTTCTCCAACGCAAGAGGAGGCCAGATGGCGCGATGTCGCTTCCTCACTGTTCTCCACGGTTCCCTCGACGCTCGCCTTGTTTCACCGGCGGCGGTAGGGTTTAAGGTAAGCTTCACACTAACCTAATCTTCCTCCTGCTCATGCTTACAATTAGTGTGACAGATAATGAAAAGCATGCTTATTCTCTGGGTACTACGCCAATCACCCTAAAACAGCTCTGGACCTTTGGGTCAAAGTTGTGACACAGTGTACAAATAAAGAAAAATAGATTGGTGCTTCTTTCAGAAAAGAGTACTCCCTAGAAAACTGCCAATATAAGCTACTAGTATTTGGTTAGGGGATTTGCTGCCGAGAAAGATCCGTCCACAGAGAGCTCCACACATCCCACTGGTGGTGGTGGATGCCAATGCGTGCATGGAGCATGGTTGGTGTCAGTAATTATTATTTGGCACACCTCGCACTCTGCATATATGCCGGTTCCATAAGTACATTTGTGTTGTTCCACCAAAATGCAGCTGAATAACCCTGTTTGCACAGATAATGAAAAAGCATGATTACATTATAGTGGCACTAGTTGATGAAACACACAAAATAAATAGAAGATAATATTGCGATAGTATCATAGTATGCCATGGTGAGAGGGCGAGATGGGCCCTATGACCACTCATATGGTACGCCTCATACTGGAAATCGTCCCAAGTCTCCCATATACACCTTCTGCCAGTGATGAACATCAGTGTACAGTGGTAGTACAAGGAGGCGCCTTGAGACATTCAAATCTCTATTTTTGTGTAGATCAACTAAAATTAAGCACCCCAGTTTGCAGAAATGCTTAAACATTAACAATTGGACTAGTTGATGAAACATACATTAACACAGAGAGGCACTTTCTTTATCTACATTGGAATGAAATGATAGATAGGACACTCTCTCTATTTTAACTGTATTTTTACTTCATTTTATCAGTGACACTAGGGTCGAGCAGGTGGCAAACAAGGTGTACCGTGCGTCGCAAGGATGGAGGCCGGGGGTGCTTAGACTGGGATGCTGAAGCTGGCTCTTTCAGTCACCAACATGGATGATTCAATTCATGGGACCTTTTGGTGCAGTTCACCTAAAATGAAGCAATGTCCCGTGAGCTAGCAGCTTCTTCTTCATTTTTTAAGAGAAGGGCTCCAGCCCCGGTTCCATTTCCATCAGAAAAACGAAACCCACAGAGCTTCTTCTTCATTAGTTGCAATAAAATTGAGCAACATTAAGGTTGGTTGTGAAGCTCCTGGAATGTTCAACTATAATTTGGATATCATTTGTGCAGTTCAACTAAGATCGAGCGTGAAATGTATATCTCTGTTTGCACAAAAAAGGTGGAAAGGAGGGTGACTAACAAGTGATGAAACATGCATCAAATGAAAAGAAGCATATTCCTTATCCGAATGGCAATCCTACAAGGACAGTAGCGATTTCTAGAGCAGCAGCATTGCTAGATATTAGTGTGGGCATTAGGATTAACTATGACAACCGTTAAATACGACATTACTTTAATGGTGCCATTGCTTCATTTTACCAGCAACATTACATTAACAGCTGCTAATGAGTCGGTATTTGGGCACGGGAGAGTAGGAAGACCAGGACAGTTGCATTTCTAACAAAAAGAAGCAACTTATCTTAATGGGAAATTTAGCAGGACATGTAAAAAGTGCCATTGATTCATATTACTGGAGGCATTACATTGAAAACAACATTGGTTTAATGTGTCCTTACTTTTAACAGTGCGACTGCTACATTTTACCAGTGGCATTACATAAGAGTGGCTTAGGGCAACAAACATCAAAACAGGATATCTGGGTTGGTCCCACTTTTGTTCGGTATAGCCACCTTATACTGTGTGAGGCTAGAAAATCTAGTGCTGGACTTACTCTGTAGACTTGTGTCCCCACTTTCTTTCCTTCTTCAACCAATAGATCTGGTTTATATTGAGTTTGTACTGCATTTCCCTTTATTTCCCTTTTAGACCTAGAGACCAGTTGGATAGCCAGTCTCTGCTACTTTTCGCCCCCATTATTTCCTCTTTCGACCAAGTACTAGATTCAGGTAACAAATCTTCCCCCACCCCCACCCCCTTTCTTCCTTGTTTGAACTAAGTAGTACTAGATTCGAGTGCATGAACTAGTTTTACCTCTTAACCATAAAAAGTTAGGTGGTTTTCGAACAGCTGACTGATCCTATCTACAAGGGGGCCTGAGAAATAGTAAAAGATACAAATGCAGCGACGTCAGGAGCTCGGGAAGTGGAGCAAGGCCGGTTTCAAAGGAAGTTATACCTGAGGGTCGCCGGCACGTCGCTAGGTGGGCGGCGGGAGGCCGGATCTGCCCACACTACGACTGCGAGGAAGAAGGGGTCGGAGGCCCTCCCCCGCCAGCGGTGCTTGGGCGAGAACGGCAAGGCACGCTGATCCGGACGCGCCGGCAGTGGGTAAGAGCCGTCGCCAAGGACGACCGTGTGAACGTTGCACCTTCTCACCTTCCCCGGCGAAGAGGATCCGGTTGGATCTGTGACCGGTGGTGAGCAGAGAGAGAGAGTGTGTGGCCATCGCTGTCGTGTTTAGATCTGGAGAGGACGAGACAGTGTGAAGAGAGCAACACTAGCAAGCAACCGCGGAGGCTCCTGCCTATATAGTGGAGTACTAGTTTTCTTTTGTCTACTGGAGCTGGCTTGACCTCGTCAATGACTGTCGAGAAGTCACATGGCCCGGAGGCGCAGTTGTTGTCATTTTGATCTGAACCACCGGATTATAACATATTAACACGAAAAAATGCCACATGACAAGAAATCATAACCTCACTGCCCAAAGGAGACAACATGAATCCCGACGGACAAACTAGATGAGGATGAAAGCTCAAATTAAAGATAAACACAGAAAAGGGGTCGATAGATGTCCTAATTAACATAGCCAGCTTGACCTAGATGGCAGTCGAGTAGTCTTCGTGCATGTGTCCCCAATGACTAGCCCAACTCAGTTGTCATTGTTTAACCCTCGTAGTGATCCGAAGCACATGACACCTAATTTTGCGAGATGACAAGAAACCTTTTTTTAGATTTCTCACCAGAACTACAGCCATGTACAACACAACCTGCACGATTTGTAGACGATAGCCAATCCAGGCGTGTCTGCTCGAGTCAGGTCACATGCATGGACGAACTGATCTTCTGTGTCTTGCAGGGATCGTCCAGGCACCAACGTAGTACAACACTTCTCTAGTACTATCGCTCGTCTCTCTCTTCTATTAAGTCACCCGACTTGCGGGGCTGAGGATTGTGCCTATGGTCGGTTCTCAATTGCGGTCCCACATGTGTGTGCAAACGCAATATGACGTGCGTTCCATTTGGAGAGTAGCGTGCCAGACTGACCGGCCATCTGGGGTGCGATGCGAACACGGTGGGCGTGCTGTACATCTGTACCGCCGTTTTCTTGAGGCTTTGCTCCATGGCGCAATCCATGGATACAAAATTAGTAGTATACTATACTATTTAAAAGTCGAGGGTGGGGCTTTTCCTGCACGTTAGGCGGGGCAGTTCCGCCTTGTCGGTTTTACAGAGATGTGAGAAGATGAGGGAGTAGGCTACTACAAACGTAGGGCTGTGTGATTTGATAGTGAGTTACTGCTAGATAGGTGGGGCCCCATGATTTGACTTGCCATTATCATTTTAATTGTGTTGCTACGACGGGCATGAGTCTCCCGATTCCTGACCACCTCCATATAGGTGCCTCTCCCAATGCTCCACCATGTAGAGGCTAGCTCTTGCATGAGAGCCCACTTCTCCACTTTTTCCTTGCCTCCTTCCTCCATATATGCAAAAATGCCATGTAAAGCGGGCTTATAGCCCGCTACTGTACTTACTTGCTCCTATAGGTGCTAAGCTTGCCACATAGGCATAAAGTTTGATGTGGCAAGTTAATTAAGAAGAGAGAGACTAGTTTGGTGACCCAGGAAGAAACGGTGCTAAGCGCGTGTACCTAGGTGAAAAGACAAATTTGAGTCTATAGCTAATTAAATGAAGCAACTTAGCAACAAAAAACTAATAAGCACCTATGCATTGGGGACTTGATTGCTAATCCATTTAATGCCCTTAGCACCTCATCTAAGCATCATTTCATTGGAAGAGGTCACTCCTTGGCAAATGCTATAAATACTACTGTACGAAGAAAGAGATAGAGAGAAGTAAAAAAATACACTTGTAGCCAACCTTATAGCTAACCTTGTTGTAGTATGAGTGACTAAGTGATGACTATGTATGACATGCCAACATGAGATAGCCTAACGCACCGTGTTAAATCTCCAACGGCGCGATCGTGCGAGCGACGCGATGGTCGTGGTAGGCGCGACCATGATACGGGCTGCTGGCAGCCCTTCGATCCGAGATTAAATGGTCGCATGCTAAGTTGCTGAAAATTTGCAAAATAACCCTCCAGGATATGATATTCACCCATAGGTCTAGAATCACGCCATGCAACCATTCGATCTTAGATCCAAGGGCTCTCATAAGCCCGTATCATGGGAGAATGGAAAGCCACTACCCTACCGTTCGCACGCTGGCATTTCGCTCCTACTTGTCCCCGCACGTCCTTTAATATTACGGTGGTTCGCTCCTAGTCGTCCCATCCTTTCACATTACATCAGTTCCACTAATCATAACCCTCCTCCCAAATCCATGGCGTCCCAAATCTCCATGATCAGCGGCGAGTACAAGGTTAGAACCTTCACCGGCGATGAGTTCGACGTCATCTACACCCGTTCTTCTGCGAAAGTGAAAGGATGCCTTGCTCGCTTCAAACGCATGTTCAAAAACTTAGATGATGAGTGGGTCGCTGGGCTAGATGTTGAGTACACCACAGTCCTGGGACGAGAGAAGGATCTAAAGGAGGAAGAGGGGAAGAAGCCCGCCGTGATCTAGGTTTGCATGCATGACTTATGCTTGGTCTACCACATATGCCATGCCGACGCTGAATGCCAGGATTTTAAGAACTTCCTCAAGAGCGACCTAGTCAAATTCGTTACTGTGGACTTTACGAACGACAAAAGAGTCCTGGGTCGGATAGGCCTCGTTGTAGGAAACCCCTTCGACCTCTAGAAGAATCAGCTGCTGCCCTCGAGTGGTTAGCCTTCAATGCTGACCCTGGCAGGAGCCATGGTTCATCCTTCATACGGTAAACTAGAGAAACCTCATTACATGTTTCATCGCCATGCATGGCAGCGGAATTTACTAGATATAGACCACATCCACTATGCTGCAATGGATGGCTACCTTTGCTTCAATATCTACAGGGGTTGGATGAAGAGCAAGAGCCAAGTGTGCGGTTCAAGCAAAGAAGTATCGGCCAAGAGGAAGAGGGACAAGGACGAGGTCGAGGACGTGGACGAGGACTCCGAGTAAGGTGGCAGTGTCGTTGCTCATGGTGGTTCTAATTTCATGTGTACCGGATTAGTTGCATAGTTTAATTTTAGGTGTGCTTAGTTTAATTTGAGGGGTGTGTTGTGCTGAGCCCCCAGCAGAACTATGTTATGTTTCTTCTCCTTACTTTAACTCTTCAGTATGTACATAGTAGTATTTCTTACATTTCATCTTTTAGTTAGTATAGTACTACCACTCGTTTCTTCACATTATATACGTACAATATATATGGCCAACATCATATAGCCAGCAGTTTAGTTGTCAAAGAATTTCAGGGTGCTTAGTTTTGTCAAAGAATTCCAGGGTGATTAGTTTTATTTGAGGGGTGGGTTGTGCTGGACACCATTATTGTGACTAGCTTTTTTGATAGTACTATATGCATAATTTGGCGAAGAGCACTCTCTATATGTACCACCTTTTTTTAATTTCATCTTTTCCCCCATGGCGCAATCCATCGATACTACTACTGTGCAACAGTATACATTTTCTAAAAGGCTAGAGGGTGGGGCAGTCTAGCTTAGTTGGTTTCACGAGAGGCGAGGGCCTTTGTGATTTGACTGCTCATATAAATGTGCCAACGACCTGAGGAGGAGCAAAGAACCGTGCGGTGTACTCAAGTTTTCCATTGGAGTAGTACTACGATGGAGGAGCACGAAACAGGGCAGCCCAGTGCCATATGGCCATAAAAATGATCTAATTTGCTAGTCATCTCATTGTTAGCATTGTTCTATTCATGCCTCACAGAGAACGTGACACATGCGGCGAAACACCCGAAGAAAAAGATGAAACACAGGAGCAAAAGAAGACGGAAGATTATCACCCCAAATGATCTAATTTGTCGCGGAGTCGTAACTGCTTCTTCATCGCCTCCACGACCTCCATCTCCTTGCGTGTCTCCTCCGCCATCTTCTTCATTCTGTCCATGATGCGGGATTTCTCGACGCAAGCCTTCATCATCTGTTCCACGGCCGCATTACGTACCTTGACAGGAGCCGGGTGCTCGATGCAGAGCTTCGCCAACTCCTCCTTCTGTTCCATGATGAGGTCCTGCAACATCTTCATCGAGGAACTACTATTCTCATGCAGCTTCTTCCAGCCGGCGTTCTTCTCCTTCAACAGGTCGAGCCCATGGCAGAGCTTCGCCTTGTCCTACTGAAGTTGTAGGATTTTGCCGGTCACCTTCTTATCCGAGGCAATGCTCTTCTTCAGCAGCATCACCAAGCCGGCGGTTAACTCCCCTTGCTTATGGAGCTCAGCGGGCATGTCGTCGAGGCTCTCCTTCGGCAGCTCCACCAAGCCATGGATGAACTCCTTCTGCTTATTGAGGTGCTTATTGAGCTGACCGGGCATGCCGTCGAGGGATAATGACTCCAACGCCGCTGGCTCGGCATGTTCGCCTCCGCGGCTAGGGTGCTCCTTGGAGCCATCGCCTTCCCGTGAGAGATCTTTCAAGGTCTCTGCGTTGCGGCGAGCCCTCTCTTTTTTTCCGTAGCCTTGGTTGCCGCTCTCTTGTTACGAGTAGTTCTCGACCTAGAGCTCTGCTCACCAGCCATGGCAAGGACGGATGAAGAAGAAGCACTTATGAGGAGGAAAGGTAGTGTAATTTTTGGTTAGGTAGTTCCCCTTTTTATAACCTAAGTACTAGCACTAGTACTAATACCTGCATAGTGGGAACACGTTCAGGTTTGGTACGTACTAGTAGGTATGAGCAGGCTTTCGAATGTGATGGGAACAAGGTAAAGATTAATTGATGGTTTTGGTTTCGAGGCCCGAAATGGCTCCATATGAGTAGTGGAAATTAAATTTCAAGTAGACTACAATGCTCAAATGCATAAATATTATGTTACTGTCAAAAATTGGGACAAAATTCGAAGGAGACCAATGGAAGTACTACTAGCAACCCATGACTTAACTACTCGCATGCGTGCAGTGGAGTAGTAATGTCTTTCTTCCTCCCTGGCGTCCACTCAATTTGCATGCGCTATATTAATTGACCATCAATGAAGTGAACGACTTTACACGCGTCAAATTATCACATGGGGTGGATCTTGGTACAAAATTGTGTCCGCCCATGTACCCGCGTGTGCGTGCAAGGGAATGAGTGCATGTGTGGCATGCGTGAACATCTTCGCTTCGTGCATGTACCGTCAGTATGGCTCAGGGAGGACAAGTACATTCTTCTGGAACCAGCAGCACGTCACTGTGATCAATCCACACAAGGATGTCGCGACAACGCCTCCACATGTGCCACGTGGCTTCATGAACTATAAGAGAGACACTTTGTAGCGTTCCATTGGAATTCCAATTTACGTGTTTTGCACATACTCGAAGTACTAGTAAGGTACACGTGCATTGCATGCATCAGATTTTGCAACCAAATTATGAATAAATACCACACTATAGCATGTAAGCTTTGAGTCATATAAGCCTGATGTAGACCTTCGTTTAATTCTTATAGTTCATCTCATTCAAAATCAATTAGTTTTTATAAAAAAGCTAGGGCCTCTTGGATTCATAGGATTTCCAAAACGCGGGAATAGGAAAAACATGGGATTATAGTGGAATGTCGTCTTGAATTCTACAGGATTGTATGAGTGTTTGATTGTGCATAGAGAAAACGCAGAATTCTTTCAAAGAGGTTTGAGTGGATGCGATGTTTCCTATGAAATCTACTGCAAATGAATCATATGAAAAAATTCCTATGGTTTACAATCCTACGAATCAAACAACGAAGATAGGAAAAATTCCTAAGGATTAGAATCCTCCAAAATTCCTTTGAGAATCCTTTGAATCAAAGAAGCCCTTAATTTGTTTTATGATTCATGGAATTGTGCATTGTAAAGCATAAAGTAAAAACAAATAATGGCAATTCGACTAGAAAAAAAGTTTGGCCAGTTATGATACAGAAGATTCTAGAACAAAGGAGAACCACTGTTGTTTTGAGGTTTGTGCATTATGCTTAAGTTCAACCATGGAGTCTGCAAGATTGTACATGTGGAAAAATCCGGTGGGGGGCTAGAAGATGGTGCGAGGGGCCGAGTGGAGGGAGACTATGAAGGAGTGCACAAGTGTGAGATCGATATTTAGAGAGGGGGGGCGAGAACGTGCAATGTAGCACGCAGTGGCGGAGCCATGAAAAATAAATGAGCTAGGGGGCCAAGCATTGCTAATCCTTTACGAGGAGGGCCAATTCATGAACTTAAACCATTTTTACCAGCAATTGTCTAATGATCACATTCATATTAGCCTCGATATATAGTGATGTTAGGGGGGGCAGGGCCCTTGCTGCCCCCTGTCTTCGCCATTGTGCGCGCGTCTAAGAGAAGAAGCGAAAGGCATGGATGATGAGAGGGGGACATTGGATATATAATTAATGTGGGTGTATTATCTATATATGTAGGGGTTGTTTGGTTCTAGGCCTAGGAGTGCCACACTTTGCCATAAAATGTTGCCAAACTTTCCTAAGGTTAGTTCTTCAAAATGAGAGCCACAAGTTGGCAAGCCTAAGGGAATCTTGCCACACTTGTTGTGTGTATGTGATGTAGGACCATAGTGTGGCTTGCCTAAGATGTGGCTTGAACCAAGAACACACCTAAGTTGGTCAAATTTGCCTAACCTTAGGTGTGGAAAGCTTTGGAAAACTTAGTCTCAAACCAAACAACCCCGTAATCCTATATAGAGAGGTATAAACTGATCGATGTGGACGTGGGAAAGAGGGTGAGACCTCACTAGATATATAGATTGATCGGTTTGTGTGGAAAACTATGAAAGACCTAGATATATACACACACACATAGATGAACATCGATCGTTGCGCATGCAAAGCATGAGAGATAAAGAATGCCCGATATGATGGAGAGGGGGATGTGTGTGGGTGTGTGCCTTCATGGGAGACTGGCCTGAAGAAAAAGATTGCATGTGTGCGATGGATAATGCCGACTGGTAGTGTGTGTGCATGCATGCATGAGAGAAAGTTAGTGGTACAATTATAATGAGAAGACGACTGTGTGGGTCTAAAAGACTAGGTGAGGTCATAATCAATGTAAAGTTGAATTTAAATATTTGAATAAGAGATCATGATGTTTGAAACCCATGCATGCATGAATATAATGGAGATCTA
>NW_025230950.1:0-12484 GCF_018294505.1 Triticum aestivum
GGGGGGGGTTAAGCTACAAGAGAGTGAACAGAAGGTTAAGCCCAAAAGAAAATTATAGATTGTCAAGGTAGGAGATAATGAACTCCTTGTGGCTATCCCTCACCCTATGGGTGAGGAGGCAAAACTCAGTAGCAAACCTATGCTTCCAGGAATTGATAGTCAGGGTAATACGTCTGAAAACATTGTTGTTCCTCTCCTTCCAAATGCTCCATGTAGCAACTAGAAAAACCTCCATGAACATTGGACCATCCCATGTCTGTTTTGCAGTATCAATCTTGCGGAGTCGGCAGTTGTCCAAAGTCCGTGATATAGACAAGATATTCCAGCATTGGGTGCTAAAAGAGCAGTCAAAGATCATGTGATTAATGGTTTCCTCAACATGTGAGTCACAAAGTAGACAGTCATGGTCATCATCCCCCATGTTGTAATGCCTTCTCTTGAGCATATTATGGGTGTTTAGTCTATCATGCATCAAAAGCCAGCCGAACACTTTTATCTTCATGGTATTCTTCGATTTCCAGAGCCAAGTAAATGCCTTGTGTGCTCGAGTCTCTCGGAAGACAAAGTTGTAAAACTGCTTGGAAGTGTATTCTGCGTCCTCCCATAGATAATGCCAGACATCATGAACAGAGGACATGGGTTGCATGTGTGTCGTGTCAAGTTGCAAGGCCTTGATTTCCTCGAAGGCTTCGGGTGAAAGCGGTAGGTGGAACGTTTCTTGTAGGCCGGTGCAGCTCAAGAAATCTCGAATCGATATGTCTTCACAAGTGGCGAATGAAAAAGCTCTTGGGTATGTATTCGCCAGTATATCATCCAGCCACATGTATTTCCAGAATAGGGTAGTTGTGCCACAAACCACATTAACTTTCGTGATCCCTCGAAAGATCGGTGTGAGTTTAAGTATGTCACGCCACCAGAATGATCCTTCGGAATTGGAAGCATGTGGTATTTTTTGATCATAGAGCGTGTCCCAGGTCAGTTGAACCCAAGGGATATCCTTCTTATTATAGAATTTGTGGAGGAATTTGAGCAGAAGGGCTTCATTCTATGTATTGACGTCCAAAACACCTAGACCACCACTTTGCTTTGGCATGCAAACCATGCTCCATCATATGCTCAATACTGCAAATCTGAAATTAAAAAGACATTCATATCTGAAAGTACTCTCAAAATACACAACACAAAACACAATTCACAACCTGCAAATACTAACAACCCTAAGCTCCTCCTGACAATTCACAACCTTCCCGACTATTGGGCTGGGGGGCAGTCCCTCCTATTCCTCGGCGGCAGATAGCCGCCCCGTGAGACAATATGAACAGTGAGGGAGAGGATGGTGGGGAAGCATCATCAAGCCAACTGCTTTTATCCTCTTGCAGTTGGGTTCGGTCAATGAAGAATCCACCGGCTCGCTCTGGCATGACACCCTCACAAACGGCACCCTGTAGATGCTCGATCCTTCAATCTCTGGTGGATGCTCCATCTAGGATCGATACTCCCACCACTGCTCCCTCACGATCGGATTCGGTGAATCTGTTTGCTCCATGGCCTAGAGGAGCAGCTCTATGTACTCCCCTGCACTCCCTCCGGGAGTATCACCGCCTTTTCGCTCTGTTGCAGATATTTGGCCATGGATGTCGCCGTCGCCGCTAGTTGGCCCTTGTTGTCAAACCAAGACTGTATCGCCAACATCCTAGCTAGCTTCACAGGGTTGCCGTCTGTGATCCTCATGTATCGGTTGTACTCCTCCGTCGATCTACTTCTCCACAACACCTTCACTCACCGGTGGTGGTTTTTGAATGGAAGAGGATAGGAGCAGTGCTGGTTTTCAATTAGAATGGGAGAGGAGCGACGCTGGTTTTGGATTGGAACTGGAGAGGAGGGGCGGTGGTTTTGAAATGGAAGAGGAGAGGAGCGGTGCCGAATGTAGATTGGAACAGGAGAGGGGCGACCGTGGTTTAAGAGGAGAAGAGCGGAAGAGCGACGCTGGTCTTGGAAGTATTTTTTTTGTTTTGCGTATTTTGGGTCAAAGTTTGACCATGTACTGTGTTTGACAAGCAAAATCTGAATGCATGTCACCAAAAATTGTATCGTTTGGTTCGTATCTGAATGTACTTTCAAATTATTTTATTTTTGCAACGTATAACATATATTTATTTGCGAAAATCATGGTCAATTATGACCCAGAATAAAAGGGAGACTAGTTAATGTGGGGTCGCTTTCTTAATTGAAGGGTAAATTGATTTTGATTTTGGTCCAGTCATAGCGCGCCGGCCCTCTCGTCCAATCATAAATCGCCGCCGCACGCTCCTCTCCCTCTTCTCCATTGCAAGCCCACCTCCCTCCTCTCCATCATCTCCATTCCAAAACCATTGTCTCACCTCTCCCTCTTCTCCATTGCAAAACCACCTCCTCTCCTCTCCATCATCTCCATTTCAAAACCACCGTCTCGCCTCTCCCTCTTCTCTATTGCAAGACCACCGTCTCTCCTCCCATCTTCCAAAGCTAGCACTGGACCACTCAGAAGGACATCTATGGAGAGGATGCAGCAGCAAATCAGGCAGATCGCCGGCGGAGACCAGGCAAAGTTAGCCAGGTTGAAGAAGATCCTTACTTGGTTTGACAATGAGTGGGAGATTTCGAGGACGGTGATGGCCATGTGGTAATGTATGCGAAAGAGCAAGACATAGGCGATGAGGGCGGCGATGTACATGTACTCCTTGGCTGCAGTCCTCGAAGTTCATTGAGTATCTCCTCTAGGCGATGGAGCAGACAGATTCGCCCTAGGCGACATTCAGGCAGAGGTGGTGGGCGTACAGGTCGAAGGTCGAGCACCCAGAGGATAACGACTCGATCGAGTATGGTGTGCCATTCATTAGGGTGCGGAGCCAGCTGGAGCGACAGGAGTATTCGTTCTCCAACGCAAGAGGAGGCCAGATGGCGCGATGTCGCTTCCTCACTGTTCTCCACGGTTCCCTCGACGCTCGCCTTGTTTCACCGGCGGCGGTAGGGTTTAAGGTAAGCTTCACACTAACCTAATCTTCCTCCTGCTCATGCTTACAATTAGTGTGACAGATAATGAAAAGCATGCTTATTCTCTGGGTACTACGCCAATCACCCTAAAACAGCTCTGGACCTTTGGGTCAAAGTTGTGACACAGTGTACAAATAAAGAAAAATAGATTGGTGCTTCTTTCAGAAAAGAGTACTCCCTAGAAAACTGCCAATATAAGCTACTAGTATTTGGTTAGGGGATTTGCTGCCGAGAAAGATCCGTCCACAGAGAGCTCCACACATCCCACTGGTGGTGGTGGATGCCAATGCGTGCATGGAGCATGGTTGGTGTCAGTAATTATTATTTGGCACACCTCGCACTCTGCATATATGCCGGTTCCATAAGTACATTTGTGTTGTTCCACCAAAATGCAGCTGAATAACCCTGTTTGCACAGATAATGAAAAAGCATGATTACATTATAGTGGCACTAGTTGATGAAACACACAAAATAAATAGAAGATAATATTGCGATAGTATCATAGTATGCCATGGTGAGAGGGCGAGATGGGCCCTATGACCACTCATATGGTACGCCTCATACTGGAAATCGTCCCAAGTCTCCCATATACACCTTCTGCCAGTGATGAACATCAGTGTACAGTGGTAGTACAAGGAGGCGCCTTGAGACATTCAAATCTCTATTTTTGTGTAGATCAACTAAAATTAAGCACCCCAGTTTGCAGAAATGCTTAAACATTAACAATTGGACTAGTTGATGAAACATACATTAACACAGAGAGGCACTTTCTTTATCTACATTGGAATGAAATGATAGATAGGACACTCTCTCTATTTTAACTGTATTTTTACTTCATTTTATCAGTGACACTAGGGTCGAGCAGGTGGCAAACAAGGTGTACCGTGCGTCGCAAGGATGGAGGCCGGGGGTGCTTAGACTGGGATGCTGAAGCTGGCTCTTTCAGTCACCAACATGGATGATTCAATTCATGGGACCTTTTGGTGCAGTTCACCTAAAATGAAGCAATGTCCCGTGAGCTAGCAGCTTCTTCTTCATTTTTTAAGAGAAGGGCTCCAGCCCCGGTTCCATTTCCATCAGAAAAACGAAACCCACAGAGCTTCTTCTTCATTAGTTGCAATAAAATTGAGCAACATTAAGGTTGGTTGTGAAGCTCCTGGAATGTTCAACTATAATTTGGATATCATTTGTGCAGTTCAACTAAGATCGAGCGTGAAATGTATATCTCTGTTTGCACAAAAAAGGTGGAAAGGAGGGTGACTAACAAGTGATGAAACATGCATCAAATGAAAAGAAGCATATTCCTTATCCGAATGGCAATCCTACAAGGACAGTAGCGATTTCTAGAGCAGCAGCATTGCTAGATATTAGTGTGGGCATTAGGATTAACTATGACAACCGTTAAATACGACATTACTTTAATGGTGCCATTGCTTCATTTTACCAGCAACATTACATTAACAGCTGCTAATGAGTCGGTATTTGGGCACGGGAGAGTAGGAAGACCAGGACAGTTGCATTTCTAACAAAAAGAAGCAACTTATCTTAATGGGAAATTTAGCAGGACATGTAAAAAGTGCCATTGATTCATATTACTGGAGGCATTACATTGAAAACAACATTGGTTTAATGTGTCCTTACTTTTAACAGTGCGACTGCTACATTTTACCAGTGGCATTACATAAGAGTGGCTTAGGGCAACAAACATCAAAACAGGATATCTGGGTTGGTCCCACTTTTGTTCGGTATAGCCACCTTATACTGTGTGAGGCTAGAAAATCTAGTGCTGGACTTACTCTGTAGACTTGTGTCCCCACTTTCTTTCCTTCTTCAACCAATAGATCTGGTTTATATTGAGTTTGTACTGCATTTCCCTTTATTTCCCTTTTAGACCTAGAGACCAGTTGGATAGCCAGTCTCTGCTACTTTTCGCCCCCATTATTTCCTCTTTCGACCAAGTACTAGATTCAGGTAACAAATCTTCCCCCACCCCCACCCCCTTTCTTCCTTGTTTGAACTAAGTAGTACTAGATTCGAGTGCATGAACTAGTTTTACCTCTTAACCATAAAAAGTTAGGTGGTTTTCGAACAGCTGACTGATCCTATCTACAAGGGGGCCTGAGAAATAGTAAAAGATACAAATGCAGCGACGTCAGGAGCTCGGGAAGTGGAGCAAGGCCGGTTTCAAAGGAAGTTATACCTGAGGGTCGCCGGCACGTCGCTAGGTGGGCGGCGGGAGGCCGGATCTGCCCACACTACGACTGCGAGGAAGAAGGGGTCGGAGGCCCTCCCCCGCCAGCGGTGCTTGGGCGAGAACGGCAAGGCACGCTGATCCGGACGCGCCGGCAGTGGGTAAGAGCCGTCGCCAAGGACGACCGTGTGAACGTTGCACCTTCTCACCTTCCCCGGCGAAGAGGATCCGGTTGGATCTGTGACCGGTGGTGAGCAGAGAGAGAGAGTGTGTGGCCATCGCTGTCGTGTTTAGATCTGGAGAGGACGAGACAGTGTGAAGAGAGCAACACTAGCAAGCAACCGCGGAGGCTCCTGCCTATATAGTGGAGTACTAGTTTTCTTTTGTCTACTGGAGCTGGCTTGACCTCGTCAATGACTGTCGAGAAGTCACATGGCCCGGAGGCGCAGTTGTTGTCATTTTGATCTGAACCACCGGATTATAACATATTAACACGAAAAAATGCCACATGACAAGAAATCATAACCTCACTGCCCAAAGGAGACAACATGAATCCCGACGGACAAACTAGATGAGGATGAAAGCTCAAATTAAAGATAAACACAGAAAAGGGGTCGATAGATGTCCTAATTAACATAGCCAGCTTGACCTAGATGGCAGTCGAGTAGTCTTCGTGCATGTGTCCCCAATGACTAGCCCAACTCAGTTGTCATTGTTTAACCCTCGTAGTGATCCGAAGCACATGACACCTAATTTTGCGAGATGACAAGAAACCTTTTTTTAGATTTCTCACCAGAACTACAGCCATGTACAACACAACCTGCACGATTTGTAGACGATAGCCAATCCAGGCGTGTCTGCTCGAGTCAGGTCACATGCATGGACGAACTGATCTTCTGTGTCTTGCAGGGATCGTCCAGGCACCAACGTAGTACAACACTTCTCTAGTACTATCGCTCGTCTCTCTCTTCTATTAAGTCACCCGACTTGCGGGGCTGAGGATTGTGCCTATGGTCGGTTCTCAATTGCGGTCCCACATGTGTGTGCAAACGCAATATGACGTGCGTTCCATTTGGAGAGTAGCGTGCCAGACTGACCGGCCATCTGGGGTGCGATGCGAACACGGTGGGCGTGCTGTACATCTGTACCGCCGTTTTCTTGAGGCTTTGCTCCATGGCGCAATCCATGGATACAAAATTAGTAGTATACTATACTATTTAAAAGTCGAGGGTGGGGCTTTTCCTGCACGTTAGGCGGGGCAGTTCCGCCTTGTCGGTTTTACAGAGATGTGAGAAGATGAGGGAGTAGGCTACTACAAACGTAGGGCTGTGTGATTTGATAGTGAGTTACTGCTAGATAGGTGGGGCCCCATGATTTGACTTGCCATTATCATTTTAATTGTGTTGCTACGACGGGCATGAGTCTCCCGATTCCTGACCACCTCCATATAGGTGCCTCTCCCAATGCTCCACCATGTAGAGGCTAGCTCTTGCATGAGAGCCCACTTCTCCACTTTTTCCTTGCCTCCTTCCTCCATATATGCAAAAATGCCATGTAAAGCGGGCTTATAGCCCGCTACTGTACTTACTTGCTCCTATAGGTGCTAAGCTTGCCACATAGGCATAAAGTTTGATGTGGCAAGTTAATTAAGAAGAGAGAGACTAGTTTGGTGACCCAGGAAGAAACGGTGCTAAGCGCGTGTACCTAGGTGAAAAGACAAATTTGAGTCTATAGCTAATTAAATGAAGCAACTTAGCAACAAAAAACTAATAAGCACCTATGCATTGGGGACTTGATTGCTAATCCATTTAATGCCCTTAGCACCTCATCTAAGCATCATTTCATTGGAAGAGGTCACTCCTTGGCAAATGCTATAAATACTACTGTACGAAGAAAGAGATAGAGAGAAGTAAAAAAATACACTTGTAGCCAACCTTATAGCTAACCTTGTTGTAGTATGAGTGACTAAGTGATGACTATGTATGACATGCCAACATGAGATAGCCTAACGCACCGTGTTAAATCTCCAACGGCGCGATCGTGCGAGCGACGCGATGGTCGTGGTAGGCGCGACCATGATACGGGCTGCTGGCAGCCCTTCGATCCGAGATTAAATGGTCGCATGCTAAGTTGCTGAAAATTTGCAAAATAACCCTCCAGGATATGATATTCACCCATAGGTCTAGAATCACGCCATGCAACCATTCGATCTTAGATCCAAGGGCTCTCATAAGCCCGTATCATGGGAGAATGGAAAGCCACTACCCTACCGTTCGCACGCTGGCATTTCGCTCCTACTTGTCCCCGCACGTCCTTTAATATTACGGTGGTTCGCTCCTAGTCGTCCCATCCTTTCACATTACATCAGTTCCACTAATCATAACCCTCCTCCCAAATCCATGGCGTCCCAAATCTCCATGATCAGCGGCGAGTACAAGGTTAGAACCTTCACCGGCGATGAGTTCGACGTCATCTACACCCGTTCTTCTGCGAAAGTGAAAGGATGCCTTGCTCGCTTCAAACGCATGTTCAAAAACTTAGATGATGAGTGGGTCGCTGGGCTAGATGTTGAGTACACCACAGTCCTGGGACGAGAGAAGGATCTAAAGGAGGAAGAGGGGAAGAAGCCCGCCGTGATCTAGGTTTGCATGCATGACTTATGCTTGGTCTACCACATATGCCATGCCGACGCTGAATGCCAGGATTTTAAGAACTTCCTCAAGAGCGACCTAGTCAAATTCGTTACTGTGGACTTTACGAACGACAAAAGAGTCCTGGGTCGGATAGGCCTCGTTGTAGGAAACCCCTTCGACCTCTAGAAGAATCAGCTGCTGCCCTCGAGTGGTTAGCCTTCAATGCTGACCCTGGCAGGAGCCATGGTTCATCCTTCATACGGTAAACTAGAGAAACCTCATTACATGTTTCATCGCCATGCATGGCAGCGGAATTTACTAGATATAGACCACATCCACTATGCTGCAATGGATGGCTACCTTTGCTTCAATATCTACAGGGGTTGGATGAAGAGCAAGAGCCAAGTGTGCGGTTCAAGCAAAGAAGTATCGGCCAAGAGGAAGAGGGACAAGGACGAGGTCGAGGACGTGGACGAGGACTCCGAGTAAGGTGGCAGTGTCGTTGCTCATGGTGGTTCTAATTTCATGTGTACCGGATTAGTTGCATAGTTTAATTTTAGGTGTGCTTAGTTTAATTTGAGGGGTGTGTTGTGCTGAGCCCCCAGCAGAACTATGTTATGTTTCTTCTCCTTACTTTAACTCTTCAGTATGTACATAGTAGTATTTCTTACATTTCATCTTTTAGTTAGTATAGTACTACCACTCGTTTCTTCACATTATATACGTACAATATATATGGCCAACATCATATAGCCAGCAGTTTAGTTGTCAAAGAATTTCAGGGTGCTTAGTTTTGTCAAAGAATTCCAGGGTGATTAGTTTTATTTGAGGGGTGGGTTGTGCTGGACACCATTATTGTGACTAGCTTTTTTGATAGTACTATATGCATAATTTGGCGAAGAGCACTCTCTATATGTACCACCTTTTTTTAATTTCATCTTTTCCCCCATGGCGCAATCCATCGATACTACTACTGTGCAACAGTATACATTTTCTAAAAGGCTAGAGGGTGGGGCAGTCTAGCTTAGTTGGTTTCACGAGAGGCGAGGGCCTTTGTGATTTGACTGCTCATATAAATGTGCCAACGACCTGAGGAGGAGCAAAGAACCGTGCGGTGTACTCAAGTTTTCCATTGGAGTAGTACTACGATGGAGGAGCACGAAACAGGGCAGCCCAGTGCCATATGGCCATAAAAATGATCTAATTTGCTAGTCATCTCATTGTTAGCATTGTTCTATTCATGCCTCACAGAGAACGTGACACATGCGGCGAAACACCCGAAGAAAAAGATGAAACACAGGAGCAAAAGAAGACGGAAGATTATCACCCCAAATGATCTAATTTGTCGCGGAGTCGTAACTGCTTCTTCATCGCCTCCACGACCTCCATCTCCTTGCGTGTCTCCTCCGCCATCTTCTTCATTCTGTCCATGATGCGGGATTTCTCGACGCAAGCCTTCATCATCTGTTCCACGGCCGCATTACGTACCTTGACAGGAGCCGGGTGCTCGATGCAGAGCTTCGCCAACTCCTCCTTCTGTTCCATGATGAGGTCCTGCAACATCTTCATCGAGGAACTACTATTCTCATGCAGCTTCTTCCAGCCGGCGTTCTTCTCCTTCAACAGGTCGAGCCCATGGCAGAGCTTCGCCTTGTCCTACTGAAGTTGTAGGATTTTGCCGGTCACCTTCTTATCCGAGGCAATGCTCTTCTTCAGCAGCATCACCAAGCCGGCGGTTAACTCCCCTTGCTTATGGAGCTCAGCGGGCATGTCGTCGAGGCTCTCCTTCGGCAGCTCCACCAAGCCATGGATGAACTCCTTCTGCTTATTGAGGTGCTTATTGAGCTGACCGGGCATGCCGTCGAGGGATAATGACTCCAACGCCGCTGGCTCGGCATGTTCGCCTCCGCGGCTAGGGTGCTCCTTGGAGCCATCGCCTTCCCGTGAGAGATCTTTCAAGGTCTCTGCGTTGCGGCGAGCCCTCTCTTTTTTTCCGTAGCCTTGGTTGCCGCTCTCTTGTTACGAGTAGTTCTCGACCTAGAGCTCTGCTCACCAGCCATGGCAAGGACGGATGAAGAAGAAGCACTTATGAGGAGGAAAGGTAGTGTAATTTTTGGTTAGGTAGTTCCCCTTTTTATAACCTAAGTACTAGCACTAGTACTAATACCTGCATAGTGGGAACACGTTCAGGTTTGGTACGTACTAGTAGGTATGAGCAGGCTTTCGAATGTGATGGGAACAAGGTAAAGATTAATTGATGGTTTTGGTTTCGAGGCCCGAAATGGCTCCATATGAGTAGTGGAAATTAAATTTCAAGTAGACTACAATGCTCAAATGCATAAATATTATGTTACTGTCAAAAATTGGGACAAAATTCGAAGGAGACCAATGGAAGTACTACTAGCAACCCATGACTTAACTACTCGCATGCGTGCAGTGGAGTAGTAATGTCTTTCTTCCTCCCTGGCGTCCACTCAATTTGCATGCGCTATATTAATTGACCATCAATGAAGTGAACGACTTTACACGCGTCAAATTATCACATGGGGTGGATCTTGGTACAAAATTGTGTCCGCCCATGTACCCGCGTGTGCGTGCAAGGGAATGAGTGCATGTGTGGCATGCGTGAACATCTTCGCTTCGTGCATGTACCGTCAGTATGGCTCAGGGAGGACAAGTACATTCTTCTGGAACCAGCAGCACGTCACTGTGATCAATCCACACAAGGATGTCGCGACAACGCCTCCACATGTGCCACGTGGCTTCATGAACTATAAGAGAGACACTTTGTAGCGTTCCATTGGAATTCCAATTTACGTGTTTTGCACATACTCGAAGTACTAGTAAGGTACACGTGCATTGCATGCATCAGATTTTGCAACCAAATTATGAATAAATACCACACTATAGCATGTAAGCTTTGAGTCATATAAGCCTGATGTAGACCTTCGTTTAATTCTTATAGTTCATCTCATTCAAAATCAATTAGTTTTTATAAAAAAGCTAGGGCCTCTTGGATTCATAGGATTTCCAAAACGCGGGAATAGGAAAAACATGGGATTATAGTGGAATGTCGTCTTGAATTCTACAGGATTGTATGAGTGTTTGATTGTGCATAGAGAAAACGCAGAATTCTTTCAAAGAGGTTTGAGTGGATGCGATGTTTCCTATGAAATCTACTGCAAATGAATCATATGAAAAAATTCCTATGGTTTACAATCCTACGAATCAAACAACGAAGATAGGAAAAATTCCTAAGGATTAGAATCCTCCAAAATTCCTTTGAGAATCCTTTGAATCAAAGAAGCCCTTAATTTGTTTTATGATTCATGGAATTGTGCATTGTAAAGCATAAAGTAAAAACAAATAATGGCAATTCGACTAGAAAAAAAGTTTGGCCAGTTATGATACAGAAGATTCTAGAACAAAGGAGAACCACTGTTGTTTTGAGGTTTGTGCATTATGCTTAAGTTCAACCATGGAGTCTGCAAGATTGTACATGTGGAAAAATCCGGTGGGGGGCTAGAAGATGGTGCGAGGGGCCGAGTGGAGGGAGACTATGAAGGAGTGCACAAGTGTGAGATCGATATTTAGAGAGGGGGGGCGAGAACGTGCAATGTAGCACGCAGTGGCGGAGCCATGAAAAATAAATGAGCTAGGGGGCCAAGCATTGCTAATCCTTTACGAGGAGGGCCAATTCATGAACTTAAACCATTTTTACCAGCAATTGTCTAATGATCACATTCATATTAGCCTCGATATATAGTGATGTTAGGGGGGGCAGGGCCCTTGCTGCCCCCTGTCTTCGCCATTGTGCGCGCGTCTAAGAGAAGAAGCGAAAGGCATGGATGATGAGAGGGGGACATTGGATATATAATTAATGTGGGTGTATTATCTATATATGTAGGGGTTGTTTGGTTCTAGGCCTAGGAGTGCCACACTTTGCCATAAAATGTTGCCAAACTTTCCTAAGGTTAGTTCTTCAAAATGAGAGCCACAAGTTGGCAAGCCTAAGGGAATCTTGCCACACTTGTTGTGTGTATGTGATGTAGGACCATAGTGTGGCTTGCCTAAGATGTGGCTTGAACCAAGAACACACCTAAGTTGGTCAAATTTGCCTAACCTTAGGTGTGGAAAGCTTTGGAAAACTTAGTCTCAAACCAAACAACCCCGTAATCCTATATAGAGAGGTATAAACTGATCGATGTGGACGTGGGAAAGAGGGTGAGACCTCACTAGATATATAGATTGATCGGTTTGTGTGGAAAACTATGAAAGACCTAGATATATACACACACACATAGATGAACATCGATCGTTGCGCATGCAAAGCATGAGAGATAAAGAATGCCCGATATGATGGAGAGGGGGATGTGTGTGGGTGTGTGCCTTCATGGGAGACTGGCCTGAAGAAAAAGATTGCATGTGTGCGATGGATAATGCCGACTGGTAGTGTGTGTGCATGCATGCATGAGAGAAAGTTAGTGGTACAATTATAATGAGAAGACGACTGTGTGGGTCTAAAAGACTAGGTGAGGTCATAATCAATGTAAAGTTGAATTTAAATATTTGAATAAGAGATCATGATGTTTGAAACCCATGCATGCATGAATATAATGGAGATCTA
>NW_025230951.1:0-12482 GCF_018294505.1 Triticum aestivum
GGAGTCCTGTTAGCCCGCTACAGCCCGGTTTACCGGAGTCCTGCTAGCCCAGTGCTACAGCCCGGACCCACTTGCTGATGACCGACACGTTCGAAGCTGGGTCATGGATGCCTGTCCCTGTAAGTCTGTGCCACTTTGGGTTTACGACTAGTCATGTCAGCCCGGGCTCTTTATCATATGGATGCTAGCGACACTATCATATACGTGAGCCAAAAGGCGCAAACGGTCCCGGGAAAAGGTAAGACGACACCCGTGGGGATACCGTGCGTGAGGCCGCAAAGTGATATGAGGTGTTACCAGCTAGATCGATGTGACATCGAGTCGGGGTCCTAACATGAGGCCGACGACTGGCTTCGAGACATGGAGAGGAAATTAATTATTGCACAGTGTTCAGACCGGGAAAAAGTATTGTATGCACCACATTACCTCACGAGAGCAGCTGCATCGTGGTGGGAAAACTTCCTGCACATGCACCCCAACGAAAATGAAATAACCTGGGAGGATTTCAAAGAAGGTTTTCATGGGGCACACATTCCTAAGAGTGTTATGAAAATCAAGAAGAGAGAATTTGATGACCTCAAGCAAAGGACCATGACAGTGTCAGAATACAACAACCAATTTACTCTGCTGTCTTGCTACGCCAATGAAGAGCGCATGACCGAGAGCAAGAAGATGGAAAAATTCTTGGAAGGCCTGGCACCCGCCCTTAAATGCCAGCTGGTTGTGCATACCTTCCCAGATTTTAAAACACTGGTGGATAAGGCCATTACTCTAGAAAATGAGCGACGTAGCCTGGAAGATTTCCGCAAACGCAAAAGGGACCAGACTACTTTTGCTCGCAACCCCAGAAGCAAGACGGAATTTCAGAAGGGTGGAATACACAAAACCCCGACGGATAATTCACGCCCAATCAAGAATTTCCATGCAAGAGACAAGGAGTTCACCTATCGCCCAGACGTTACTTGTTACGCTTGTGGAGAAGAAGGGCACTATGCCAAGCAGTGCCCCAAGCCAAGGAACTCAACCCCGAAGCCCAATAATGGTGGCAATAATTCAGCGCCCAAGCGAAACAATTTCAACCCCAATAACAACCACCGGAAAGGTCACCTGAACCGCGTGACCCGAGAGGAAGCACAGAACGCCCCAGATATCGTACTCGGTACGTACCCCATCAACACAATACCTGTCATGGTTTTGTTTGATTCTAGAGCTTCTCACTCATTCATTTCGAAGAGTTTTGCCTTGCAAAATAATTTTTCGATGCTTCCCTTGGAAAAATCAATGATCATCAAGTCACCTGGAATTAAGCAAGTGACCTAGAGTTACTGTCAAGGTGTGGTTATTGAATTTGAAGGATTGAAGTTTTACGCCAACCTTATTGTATTGGAAAGCAAAGGACTGGATGTCATCCTAGGGACGGATTGGTTAACCACCAACAAAGGTTTTATTGACTGCTTCAACCGGACCGTGATTCTCACACACCATCATGGGAAGAAAATAAAAGTTTCAGCCAAAGAGAGACAAATACCTCGGCAACCGAGATTAAACAAGGTGGACGTTTCTGAGCTGAATAAGGTTCCAGTAGTATGTGAATTTCCAGACGTATTTCCAGAACAACTACCAGGCATACCACCGGACCGAGAGATAGAGTTCAGCATTGAGCTAGCACCCGGAACCGCTCCCATTTACAATAAACCATACAGAATGGCACCATCCGAATTGGTGGAATTGAAAAGGCAAATAAAAGAATTATTGGAGAAAGGATACATTGGAGCCAGTTCCTCACCTTGGGGTTCTCCAATTTTATTTGCCAAGAAAAAGGATTGAACACTGAGATTGTGCATTGATTATCGAGCTCTCAACATGGTCACAATCAAGAACAAATACCCAATGCCCCGAATAAATGATTTATTTGATCAGCTCGCACAGGCCAAAGTCTTCTCAAAAATTGACTTCAGATCAGGATACCATGAATTAATGGTGCGAACAGAAGATATCCCAAAGACAGCCTTCACTTCGAGATATGGACTGTATGAGTTCACAGTGATGCCATTCGGGCTAACCAACGCCCCCGCATATTTTGTTCACCTCATGAACAAAGTATTCATGAAGTATATGGACAAGTTTGTTGTGGTATTCATCGATGATATTTTGATATACTCCAAAACACCAGAAGAGCATGCCGAGCATCTCAGGATTGTACTAGAAGAACTCAGGAAACATCAACTGTACGCTAAATTCAGCAAATGTGAATTTTGGCTAAAACAGGTGGGTTTTCTGGGCCACGTACTCAGACAAGAAGGTATTGAAGTAGACCCAGAAAAGGTCAAAGCCGTACTTGGCTGGAAACCACCAGCTAGCGTAACGGACGTACGGAGTTTCTTGGGAATGGCAGGCTATTATCGGAGATTTATTGAAGGATTCTCCACCATAGCAAAGCCAATGACACAGTTGCTCAAGAAAGGCAAGAAGTTTGAATGGACGGAAGCGTGTGAGAAAGGCTTCCAAGAGCTAAAAAGGAAGTTAACAACGACACCAGTATTAATTGTGCCAGATATACACAAGAATTTTGACGTATATTGTGACGCATCACGGAAAGGCCTCGGATGCGTATTGATGCAAGAAGGCAAGGTAGTTGTGTATGTCTCCAGAAAACTTCGCAAGCATGAGGAGAATTATCCCACTCATGACCTAGAATTGGCAGCAGTCATCCATGCACTCAAGGAATGGAGACACTTCCTACTTAGAAATCATTGTGAAATATACACAGACCATAAGAGTCTTAAGTATATTTTCACACAGCCGGAACTTAATTTACGGCAATGACGCTGGTTAGAGTTGGTGAAGGATTATGATGTTGGAATCCACTATCACCCCGAAAAGGCAAATGTTGTGGCAGATGCCCTTAGTCGGAATCCCATCACGAACGACGACAGCATACCAAAGTTGAGGCCAGAATTTCAACAGGAATTTGCCAGACTCAATTTAATAATGGTTACCGAAGGCAGTATGTCGAATCTGGAAATACAGCCTACCCTGATGGAAAAGATTAAGGAGACCCAATACGGACACCCCAGCATTGAAGGCATAAAAAGGAAAGTGAGTTTGGGCAAGGCCTCAGAATTCAACATAGATGAGTAAGGAATTTTGTGGTACGGAGAGAGACTTTGCGTACCAAATATCAAGGACCTCAAATAGCAGATTCTGGCTGAAAGCCACACTGCTCCGTATTCAATCCATCCTGGAGGGACAAAAATGTACAAAGACCTTCAGGGAAATTTTTGGTTGCACGGTATGAAGAGAGATATAGCCACGTTCATTGCATGCTGTGACTCTTGTCAACGTATCAAGGCCGAGCACCAGAAACTAGCCAGGCTGTTACAGCCAAACAAGATACCCGAGTGGAAGTGGGACGAGATTGGAATGGATTTCATTGTTGGACTGACACGGTCACGACACGGAAACGATGCCATATGGGTCATAACCGACAGATTAACCAAAGTGGCACATTTTATTCCGGTGAAGACAATTCACACCACTCAGAGGCTGGCCAGACTTTATCTTGCCCGTATCGTCTGCCTACATGGAGTCCCAAAGACTATCATATCTGAAAGAGGCACACAGTTCGTCTCTAGATTTTGGGATCACCTGCAACAGGCACTGGGAACCTAGCTAGCATTCAGTACCGCATACCATCCCCAGACTGATGGGCAGACTAAACGCGTAAACAAAATTCTAGAAGACATGCTGAGAGCCTCTGTCCTCACCTACGGAACCAGTTGGGAAGAAAGTTTGCCATATGCAGAGTTCGCATACAACAACAGTTATCAAGCCAGCTTGCAAATGGCACCCTTTGAAGCTCTGTATGGCAGAAGATGTCGTACCCTGCTAAATTGGTTAGAGACCAGAGATAGCCATATCTTCGGCCCAGATATGCTCAAGGAGGCCGAGGAGAAAGTTAAGACGATTAGAGATCGACTCAAAACAGCTCAAAGTTGGCAAAAGAGTTATTATGACTGAAAGCATCGGGAAATCAGTTTTGAACCCGGAGAATTGGTATACCTAAGAGTTTCTCCTATGAAGGGTCTGCAGCGATTCAGGATTAAGGGAAAGCTAGCACCAAGATTCATCGGACCATTTCATATAGTGGCCCGAAGGGGCACGGTAGCCTACCAGCTAGACCTACCCAGAGATTTATTCGGTATCCACAACGTGTTTCACATCTCGCAGTTGAGAAAATACGTGAGCAACCCAGAGAAGCAAGTATCACATGAAAATATTGACGTGCAACCAGACCTCACCTACCGGGAGCACCCAATAAAAATATTAGAAGAGTCTGAGAGGAGGACCCAACAGACAACCATCAAGTTTTTTAGAGTTCAGTGGAGAAATCACACCGAGAATGAAGCAAGTTGGGAGAGCGAGGATTACCTTCGGACGGAGCACCTACACCTGTTTAAGGATCAGCTGAAATCTCGGGGACGAGATTTTTCCTAACGGGGTAGGTGCTGTGACACTCCAAAATTTTTGTGGTTTTGTTTTCAGAAGAGCCTTGCTTGGTTCGAAGAAGGTCATTTAAACCCTTCTGAAAAACCCTTTTCTAAGTTTACCCTCTAAAAAAATCTTTTCTTGGATTTAGTTTGCTCTAAAAAGGAAACCCTTTTAGTTTTGGGTTTTTATATGATTTTGATCCATTCTTGTTTACCATGCCTTTGATGGTAAAACTCCCCCAAAACCCCTCCTTCCACTTTGGTACATCCCAAACATTCTGTCCAAACTAATAAAATCCATTTTTGGATTTTATTCAAATTATTTCTTTTCCCAAAATAATTTTGTCCTTTCTTTTGAGCCAACGTGATTTGCAAAGCAAGTACCCTAATGCCTTTGATTCTTGATCCCAAACCAACTCCCCTGGAGAGTCCTTAGTACCCACAACCTACAACCATCAAGATCAACTCTTCTTCTTTTCAAAAATTTCGAATTTCAGTCGCTGCAAGTTTGGACCAGATTTGCCAAATTTGGTGAAATTCATATCCCCACTCCTCCAAAAATTCCACCAAAATTCAGGCAACCTCTAGTTGCAATGAGAGACCACTCCACCAGAAATCAGCTCAAGGAAAAATCCCTACATGCCTAGATCATTCTTTCGAACACCTGGCATGCACTATTTCTGTTCATCTTAAGTAAAATTCAGATTCAGTGTCGTTTCTCCGTCAGAATTTCAGTCACATGTCCACTGTGCATTTGGCTCGTTGCTCACAGCCCCTTCCTCTTGTTCGGAGCACCACACGCGCGCTTGGCGCCTTCCTGGCGTCGGTGGCGCCCTGGCCCGCCTGTGCCGGCGTGTCCCGTGGCGGCAGAACCTTCTGAGAGTTCCACGTGGCCACCTCCTTGCCAGCGCACCCATGCAGCACCGTCGCCGTGGCCTGGCACGCGCAGAGCGCGTTCTCTGCCGCCGACGTGCCGTGCGGCCGTTTCGTCGAGGACCGGACGTAACCACCCCTCCCGTGAAGAGTTGGACACTAAAATGGCACCAATGCTCCGTCTAGTCGATGCTCTAGCTCCTAAGCCGACCGTCCAGCCACAGTGCCGCCGTAATCACTCGCCGGACTTATCCGTTCACGGCAACCGCCTCGGGCCAGCTATAAATAGCACCCCCCGAGCATGCTCTCGCCCCCGCACAACTCCACCACCTCACCAGACCCCGCCTAGCCACTGGAAGAGCCTCGAGGGGCCTTTCTTCCTCGACTCCGGCCACCTCCATCTGCCTCGGGCTCTGGCAACGTTCTCTCCAGTGAGAACTCCTCCGCCGCTCTACTCTCGCCCGTAGCCTCGTACCACCTCCAGAAAGCTAACCCCCACTTCAATTTGATCCCCGCAGCTCCCTCCGGCGAGATCCACGACTGCCCGAACCACCACCACCACCCGCAGACGCGGAAGGACGTGCTGATCACGAAGGTACCGTCCGATCCCCCTGCCTCGCCGTGGATCGCCGCCGGTGACCACCGCACCTCTTGGGCACCGTCGCGCCCTGTTTTCCCCATTTGAAAATTCAAACCTGACGGGTGGAGCCCGCCTCTCAGTCTCTCAGCCGTTTCTTTTAAATGAACCGTTTTTTGGACTTTTCCGCAGAACCCCCTGGAAGTTTTCTGTTTCATTACAGATGGGTCCTTGGACCAAAACTCTTATAACTTTTAAACAGAAAATGGTTTTTGATTGATTCTTTTTCTATCATCTTTGTTTTTCTGTCTAGTTTTTTGTCATGTTTATTTGAAAAATATTAGGAACACTTTTCTGTACACTCACGGTATTTACGTTACGTACGTATTTTTCTTATACCGTAGATACCGGAGGAGGTGACGGAGCTGCAAACTTCACTCAGTTAAACTCCGACTACTCCGAACCAGGCAAGCATGTTTGAACTCTTGATATGATGAGTGATTGTTGCATGTTTGCGTTTTAGTATGGTCATGGCATGTTTATGAACATTTCTTGAATGTTATATTTCATGCACATAAGTGGAAAGTAAGTTCGGAAAGCATTATGTTGTTGGATACATATTTGCATGGCCATGTGATGACATGAGGATGGGTAAGATGGCAGTGTTGTGACATGCCAGTCTTATGCCAGATTATTTGACTCCCGTGTCATCGTGAATCAAATCACATTCCCATTCATTTTCTTCCTGTACTGCCACATTGTTTTCCGAAAGGAATATGGCTTAGTAAGTTGCAAATCATTTTCCTGGTACACACCAAATAGAGAGGCCGGGATGAGGGTTCCATGGCCCTGGATTAAAGCCCGTCATCCGGTCAGGGGGCATGGGTGTTTTCGGTTGGGACCGAGAGGGGGGCACCCCTTAGAGCGCTCGTATAGAAATTTGATCCCATGCTATTCGAGGTTGTGACCTCCCCGTCTCAAAGTTTTTTTGGAGGTTGTTCAGGGTGAGTCCTGGCATCGTGAGGTGAAATGGGTGTGTACTAGTTAAATGTGTTTGTACTGAAATACCGTAAACGGAACTAGTCCTCCGTGACTACGGAAATCCGTTGGCTGTGGTCAGTTAGTACAAACTCTGCAGAGTCTCAAGTTCTTTGTATCATCTTGTACTTGTCCAAGTACTGTATTCATCTTATCTTGTCAGATATCAGCCTCAGTGACAAAACTCCGGTGGACTACATGTGTGTAAATCCGGTTAAAAGATTATTCTTGTGGATGGACTAACCTGTTATTTACATTTGATATAAGCCCTTTCTGCGATGTCGCTCAGACATCCGACTGTGGCATACCTGTTATTTACTTTTGTTATATAAGCCCTTTCTGCAATGTCGCTCAGACGTCCGACTGTGGCATACCTGTTATTTACTTTTGTTATATAAGCCCTTTCTGCGATGTCGCTCAGACGTCCGATTGTGGCATACTTGTTATTTACTTTTGTTATCAAGCCCTTTCTGTGACGTCGCTCAGATGTCCGACTGTGGCATTTCTTTTATAAGCCCTGTCTGTGACGTCGCTCAGATGTCCGACTATGGCATTTCTTTTATAAGCCCTGTCTGTGATGTCGCTCAGATGTCCGACTGTGGTATTTCTTTTAAGCCTTTATGTGGTGTCGCTAAGACGCCCGACTGCGGCATTTCTTTTAAGCCCTTTATGTGGTGTCGCTTAGACGCCCGACTGCGGCATGAGTTTTATTTGTTTACCTTTCGAAGCGTCGCTCCAGACACCCGATCGGTTTTCAGTTATTTATTCTTATTTATCAAGTCATGCAACAATATTAATGTTGAGATGAGCATCATTATTTTATTCATGACGCATTCATGCATTCTTTAATTATATCTTTTGTCCGAACTGTCTTGCGAGTACTTTCAAAGTACTCACCTGGCTTGTTGATTTGGCCAGATGTTGATGAAGGCGATCTCATGGATGATGAGTTTGATAGCGAGTCCGACGCCTAGAGGAGTCCCAGTCAGTCCCGTGCGATCCTGTTTTGGTCACTGTATTATCCGCTTCCGCAACCCCAGAAATAAATTCATCGAGCCTCACCTCGGCGCTCGATGAGCTGCCAGTCAGGAGTCAAGTTATCCACCACCACTTTTTCTTTGAGCTAGTAGCATGCCACCACACCCCTACGTCATAACCTCCCTTATGTAAAATATTGGCGAGTTTGTAATAATTTGTTGAGCAGCCTCAGCTCAACCCTATAATATATTTAATTCTACTGGTCCTCTATTCATCAAGTTTTTCTCTACCAGTGAGGATGACTTTTCCTATACTGGGATCTAAAGATCGATTTTCTCAATAATTACTTTATTGAAAAATAGGTCGTGACACGTCGCTCTCATCGACACGATCCGCGGGGATCTTGAACCCCGCGTGTCCGACATCTGGAATCTCGCCTTGGGGCATCTCCAGAGTCACCTCCCCCCGCTCTGGGAGCCTTCGGGACAACACCTCCATGTCATCCGTGGGGTGAGGAGTAGTGGCCGTCGGAAGCGGATTCATCTCCGAATCGCTCAGGGACCCGGAAGAAGATACCTCGGATGATCCCTGGCCGGACTGCATATATGTTCGACATTATAAAAACAAAAACTATGAAGCAAAGTCATGATAGAGTGCGGATACTCATGACCGCACTAGGGGCTTCCCCTGGGCAGCCACCCCTCCTTGCTGAGAGCGGCCGTGGCGGAGTAGTCTGGAAGGGACACCTTTCCCTTCTTGGACGTCCCAGCCTCCCCTTCCGGGGCTGCTTTTCTCTTTTTCTCCTCCCCAGTGCGGGGAGGTAGGATTTCTTCTTGCTTCCCCCCGCCTCCGCGGGAGGAATCTGACTCGTCGTCGTTAGACGACGTGGGTATGACGGCCTTGCACCGAGGGCCTTTTTCGGCCCCCTGGTCCGCCTCCCCAGGCCCCTCATCCTTTTCGAATGGGGCGTCTTATTCTTCTTCCTCCTCCCCTTCGTGGGAGGAGTGTACCTCATCGTCTTCGGACGAGGCCTCCGGCACAACCTTACGTCGGAGACCCTTTCGGGTCCCCGGGGCCTTCTTATCAGCCTTCTTCTCCGGCACCTTGTACGGCGCCGGGACCAGCATCTCCGTCAGGAGAGCATCAGCTGGCCTTTCTGGTAGCGGAGCCGAACACTCAATCTGCTCCGCTGTCTCCAAATAATCCTGAGCAAATATGCACAATTACTTAAGACTCCCCCCATGAGTATATTGGGAAGGAATGAATCCGGTGATAACCTGAAAACTCACCTTGCTAGGAGGCCGCGCGGCAATGGAGCCCACGGTCCTTGGATGTGGGAGGAGGTACTTCGGAGGCCTTGAACAACGTCTTCCACGCGTCTTTGTGCTTCATGTCGTAGATCCTGTGAAGCGTCTGGTGTTTGGCCCGGACGAACTCCCACATATTGAATGCCCGGCTTTGGCACGGCAGAATCCGGCGAACGAGCATGACCTGGATCACATTGACAAGCTTGATGTTCTTGTCCTTCATGCTCTTAATGCAGGTTTTGAGTCTGGTCAGCTCTGTAGATTCGCCCCAGGACAGGCCCTTCCTCTCCCAGGAGGTGAGCCGCGTGGGGGTGCCGGATCGAAACTCGGGGGCGGCCACCTAGTTGGCGTCACGTGGCTCGGTGATGTAGAACCACTCCGATTGCCACCCCCTCACGGTTTCCGCAAAGGAGCCGTCAAGCCAGGTGATGTTAGGCATCTTGCCCACCATGGCCCCTCCGCACTCCACTTGTTGGCCGTTCACGATCTTCGGCTTCACGCAGAAGGTTTTCAGCCACAAGCTGAAGTGAGGCTTGATGCGGAGGAAGGCCTCGCATACGACGATGAACGCTGAGATGTTGAGGACAAAATTCGGGGCTAGATCATGGAAATCTAGACCATAGTAGAACATGAGCTTGCGGGCAAAGGGATGAAGTGGAAATCCCAGTCCACGGAAAAAGTGGGCGATAAAAACGACCCTCTCGTGGGGTCCTGGGGTCGGAATGACCTGCCCGGCGTCCGGTAGCCGGTGCGCTATGTCTGCGGCCAAGTATCGAGCCGCCCGAAGATTTTCGATATGCTTCTCCTTGACGGTGGAAGCCACCCACTTGCCTCCTGCTCCGGACATGTTTAGCTGTGCGGAGAAGACTTGGGCTTGGGTGCTGGAGCTCGAGGGGGCAAGAGTGGGCGAGGGAGAAAGAAGGCGTGGGTACAAATGAGGAAATCTTGTCCCTTTATAGAGGCGACGAAAGCGGTGCGCCTCCCCAGTTGCCCGTTGGGAATCGCTTGCTTCCCAAGCGCCACGACTGATGGCGTGGTGGGATTACCCATACCCGTATTGATGAGAATCCCGTGATAAGGGGACACGATCTCTACTTTGACAAGACGTGTCAAGGAAACCGCCTCGCAATATGCGTTGTGGCTGGTTGTGGGAAAACGGTTCGAATAATGATCCGACCATAATGAGATGTCACATTGTTTAAAAAGGTTGTCAGCAGATTGCATTTATGAAATATCATTCTCTATACGGTGGCATATGAAGATCATTTTGTGGATCCGGACATGATTCAAGTGTTCGATAATTACTCTGGAGTATTCGGAGATGGAACCCGCCCTGCACTGCCGAAGACAAGACTGCGCGCCGGACTCATCGTCATTGAAGCCTGGTTCAGGGGCTACTGAGGGAGTCCTGGATAAGGGGGTATCCGGATAGCCGGACTGTATACATCGTCCGGACTATTGAAGCCAGAACATACAAGACTCAAGACTTCGGCCCGTGTCCGGATGGGACTCTCCTTTGCGTGGAAGGCAAGCTTGGCAATCCGAATATTATGTTTCCTTCCTTATAACCGACTCCATGTAAACTCGAGCCCTCTTCGGTGTCTATATAAACCGGAGAGGTTGGTCCTTAGAAGGCCGATCACAATCACAATCATACCATCATAGGCTAGCTCTTACGGTTTAGCTTCTACGATCTAGTGGTAGATCTACTCTTGTACTACCCATATGTTCAATATTAATCAAGCAGGAAGTAGGGTTTTACCTCCATCGAGAGGGCCCGAACGTCGGTAAACATCTATGTCCCTTGCTTCCTATTCCCATCAGCCTAGACGCACAGATCGGGACCCCCTACCCGAGATCCGCCGATTTTGACACGAACAAGGGGTCTGATTAGTCGACCCTGATGGGCAATCAGTCGACAGCGGGTTAGCGAAAGTGACATTGGTCCAAACCAGATCTCTGGATTGCTCGACCACCGTCTCAAGCACCAGAGTCGACTGAGGGACATGAACCTCTGTCGCTTTCCCGCTTGATACCTTGCCCCTCCTCCACCCCTCCCTCAGAGGCACTTCTTCTTCATCATCTGGAAGTACGACAACGTCTTGTGGAGCTGCAACAAAAAGGAACATCAGAAATTCAACTGATAGATAACCCAATCGACAGAATAAATTTGAGTCAAGCAGACGTACTAGCTCTGGATGTGGCCGCATCATCGGCTTCCTCGTCTCCAGGGCCCTTGTCAACGTCCATATCAGTCACGGCGGAGGTAGGGATGGAAAAGTGTACGATCCATTCGGTCAATATAGAAGAGTCAGCGGTGGAGGAAAACACAGGAAGAACACTCACACAAAGGCAAGAGAAACATCCATCTTAAGCCTGGTCAAAGTCTTCCGAGCTTTTGGGGGAACGACCTTGGGCTGCTTGGCGACTTTTTCTGTCGGCTCTGGAATCGAAGTCCGAGTACGCTTCTGAGTTTGGGTGCTTGAGGCTACGGTATTGCCGCGCCCGCCCACTGAATCATGGAGTAGTTTGGATCGATGTTACGAACGAGGTGGTGAGTCGACCATCTCTTCGTCGTCTGACTCGTCGCTCTCCTGTTCGTCCTCATCCTCTAGAGATTGCCAATCGCGGCTCTCGTCCGCACTATCCTCTCCCTCCTAGTCTTGCTCCAGAACTTGTTCGCCATTGGGCATCGAGTATATCTCAGTATAGACCTACAAGACAAGAAGTCGAGTGAAGGTCAGTCGGATTCAAAGACAGTCAGAAGATGTACACAAATACAATCGGTGGCAGAGACTGAAACTTGTCTGGCTAGTTGCTGTCACTGAAGGGGTCAACTCTCCTGGTTCCTCTGGGGTTGTCCTTGTTTCCTGTGATACACCTCAACCACTGGGCCACGGTCTTGGCCGGTACTTCCTCTGGAGTGGTTGCGAGCCTGGAGCGGCTGGATCCGCCAACTGAGAAATACCTCCAGCAAATCCATGCTAGTGACGCCTTGATTGATCAACTGGACCACCCTCTGAAGCAGCATGTTTGTTTCTACCATCTCCGTAGTGGTCACTTTCAGCGAGGAAGGGGTCTAAATGCGATCGAAGGTAAAAGGAGGAAGTCCAGTCGACTAGCCTAGAGTTGCAATGTCCTGGCAGTAGAACCAGGTCGACTGCCAGCCCCTGACCGACTCAGGAAGGGTCATGGAAGGGAAAGAGCTCCTCTTCCTCT
>NW_025230952.1:0-12480 GCF_018294505.1 Triticum aestivum
TGTTGTTGCTGCTGCTGGTGTTGTTGTTGTTGTTGTTGTTGTTGTTGTTGTTTCTTCTGCTGCTGTTGTTGTTGCTGCTGTTGCTGCTGCCGTTGCTGCTGTTGTTGTCATTGTTGTTGTCGTTGCTGTTGTTGTCATTGCTGTTGTTGTTCTTGCTGTTGTTGTTGTTGCTGTTGTTGTTGTTGTTGTTGTTGTTGTTGTTGTTGTTGTTGCTGCTGATAGAGGCAAAGGTGTCCCGTCTTTCGATGAGATGATGGATATCGCTTTGGTGGAAGTCGACTTTGACGATCCGACTACGAACGTGCGAGGACGTCGCGTCTTAGCAATCGCTAAACCAACTCCGAGAGGTTATTGACCACGCCGGAGCACGATCAACCTGACCACGAGGGTCTGTTTTTCTGCGAGCAAACGAAGAACAAGCAAGAAACTAAGATTGCAATCTGGATATTGCGAATATAAGATGAAAGCTTTATTGATCAAGGTGGGGTTCTGTGACGCCTTTGTCTGGTCGTTGAACACAAACGAAGTACGCGAAGTTGCAGCTATGGCGAACTTTTAATCTAAACAAAATCCAAAGTCTGAACGATGCCCTAAGGGCTGTATATATGGAGGAAGAGGGGGGAATTTCGTGACCCTTGGTGGAGGGGTCCGAAATCAACCCTATCTCTTGTTTCCCCACAGATACGGACTCTAAAAATAGCCTATACTTATGTATTTCGAAATTACATGGGCCTGGCCCAATAATAAGGTGACGCAGCACCTATAATAGCCTCGGGACGAAATTTATGAAGTGGCATCTTGTATATTTCGTCCAAGGCTCATGCACCCATTATGGTGGCTTCAAAGTCCTGAAATCATCACTTGTAACTCCGCTCTTGTTCCCCTTGCGCATGGCATCATCTCCATGCTTGTTCTTGCTCCAATGTTCATCCTTCTCCAAGCTAGGCCCTTCATTTGTAAGCAAAACAAATGTATCCAATTTAGGCAGCATCATATTCTCATGAACATTAGAATCATTACCAAGAAACGAAAGTACCTGATAATTTAATTGGCGTGCGCGAGCTCTAGCAATTGGTCCCGTATATGTAGCAGTAGGGGCTGTGGGTGTAACAATGGTATTGATGTCCTCATCATCCTCCCCTTCTTGAAATGAAGTCGTCCTCGACGGAAGCTCATCTTCCTCACCCAAATAAGGCTTCAAATCTGCAATGTTAAAAGTGGGACTAACCCCAAAATCTGCAGGCAGCTCAAGTTTATATGCATTATCATTTATTTTCTCTAACACCTTAAAGGGACCATCAGCACGTGGCATTAGCTTTGATTTGCGCAAATCAGGAAATCTATCCTTACGCAAATGTAACCAAACAAGATCTCCAGGTGCAAACACAACATGTTTTCTACCCTTATCTCCAGCAAGTTTATATTTAGCATTCATACGCTCAATGTTTTCCTTAGTTAACTCATGCATTTTTAAAATCAATTCAGCACGTTGTTTAGCATCAAAATTAACCTTCTCCGAAGATGGAAGAGGCGACAAATCAATAGGTGCACGAGGTAGGAAACCATACACAACTTCAAAAGGGCACATCTTAGTAGTAGAATGCAATGAACGATTGTAAGCAAATTCAATATGAGGCAAGCATTCCTCCCACATTTTCTTATTATTCTTCAAAACAGCCCTAAGCATAGTAGACAACGTTCTATTGACTACTTCAGTTTGTCCATCAGTTTGGGGGTGACAAGTAGTACTAAAAAGCAGTTTAGTCCCCAACTTAGCCCATAAACATCTCCAAAAGTGGCTATGAAATTTAGTATCACGATCTGAAACAATAGTATTTGGCACACCATGCAAGCGAATAATTTCACGAAAGAACAAATCAGCAACATTAACAGCATCATCGCTTTTATGACATGGTATAAAGTGTGCCATTTTCGAGAATCTATCCACGACAACAAATATGCTATCCCTCCCCTTCTTTGTTCGAGGTAAACTTAAAACAAAGTCCATAGATATATCCTCCCAAGGAACACTAGGTACAGGCAAAGGCATATATAAACCATGAGGATTGAGTCGTGACTTAGCTTTTTGACATGTAGTGCATCGAGCAATAAAACGCTCAACATCCCGTCTCATCTTTGGCCAAAAGAAATGTGTAGCAAGTACGTCCTCCGTCTTCTTCACGCCAAAGTGTCCCATTAATCCTCCTCCATGCGCCTCCTGCAACAACAAAAGACGAACGGAGCTAGCTGGAATGCATAGCTTGTTAGCACGAAACACAAATCCATCGTTAACGACAAACTTGTTCCACATTCTTCATTCTTTACAATTCTGCATTACATCTTTAAAATCAGCATCATGCACATATTGATCTTTGATGGTCTCCAAACCAAATATTTTGAAGTCAAGTTGTGAAAGCATAGTATAGCGGCGAGACAATGCATCAGCAATAACATTTTCTTTTCCCTTCTTGTGTTTAATGACATACGGGAAAGTCTCAATGAATTCAACCCATTTAGCATGTCTACGATTCAGTTTAGCTTGACTTTTAATATGTTTCAAAGATTCATGATCAGAATGTATAACAAATTCTTTGGGCCATAAATAATGTTGCCATGTTTCTAAAGTCCGAACAAGAGCATATAATTCTTTATCATAAGTAGAATAATTCAGACTAGGCCCACTCAATTTTTCAGAAAAGTATGCAACAGGTTTGCCATCTTGTAATAACACACCTCCTAATCCAATTCCACTAGCATCACATTCAAGCTCAAAAGTCTTATTAAAATCAGGAAGTTGGAGTAAAGGAGCATGTGTCAACTTATCTTTCAATACCGTGAAGGCTTCTTCCTGTGCGGTACCCCAAACAAAAGGCACATCCTTCTTTGTAAGCTCGTTGATAGGTGCAGCAATGGTGCTGAAATCTCTCACAAAACGCCTATAGAATCCAGCGAGGCCAAGAAAACTCCTCACTTGTGTGACCGTTTTGGGCTGCGGCCAACTCTCAATAGCTTCAATCTTGGCTTTGTCAACTTCAATTCCCTGTGGAGTAACAACATAGCCAAGAAAAGATACTCGGTCGGTGCAAAAGGTGCACTTCCCAAGGTTACCAAACAAACGTGCATCACGTAGAGCAATAAAAACAGCACGTAAATGTTCCAAATGTTCTTCCAAAGATCTGCTATAAATCAATATGTCATCAAAGTAAACTACCACAAATCGTCCAATGAAAACACGTAAAACTTCGTTCATTAATCTCATGAAAGTACTAGGTGCATTAGTTAACCCAAAAGGCATGACTAACCACTCATATAATCCAAACTTAGTTTTAAATGCTGTTTTCCATTCATCTCCCAATTTCATACGAATTTGATGGTAGCCACTACGCAAATCAACTTTGGTGAATATTGTAGAGCCACTCAATTCATCAAGCATATCATCTAGTGATGAGGACATGACTACCTTGGATATGACCAAAAATATTGCATATATGCATATTTGTCAGGTGATTTCTAGTGCAAACTATTCAATAATCTATTTATGTTATCCAGAACAAAAATACTTCACACACTTTTGTGTTTTGTCTAATTGCAGGTGTATGGGACATTTGTACAATCCACATATGAAGATAAGGAAGAAAGAGATGTTTATTTGCTGTCCAAAAAGTTCTCTCACGTCACTTTTGGCCCAAGAGAAGATAGAGTCCAAGTCTCTCACGTTCTGGATTCAGATTCGGACTGCACAGACATACCTGACTCAAAACGCACACAAGTTTTTCATACGGACTCCGAATTGGGTGATTCTTTTTTTGTTGGAAACTAGATTTCGTGCACTTTCCAACCCAATTGGAATCACCTTCAAAGTCGTCCGGAGCGTTGAGTTGTGGACGAAACAATCTGATGCTGCAGCAGAATCCGAGTCAAACTACAAGTCCAAAGGTGTTACATCACCTCCACTTGGGCCCATGAGCCTTGTACGACCTAGGGTTAGTTTTAGGCTGCCTTGGGACGTCCTCCCACCTCCTTGGCCGCCACCCCTTGCTCCTATATAAGTAGATCCATCTAGTAGCTTTTTCCTTGGGATTTGTTTAGTTAAAAGTTAGCCATTGCAACTTCGTGTACTTCGTTTGTGTCCAACGACCAGACCAAGACCGCTTCCGGATCCCCACCATTATCAATACCTCATATATATTTGCAATATTCAGATTGCTTTATCATATTCTTGCTCGTTCTTCGATTGCTTGCAGGAATAGACCTTCGTGGTCAGGCTGACCGTGCTTCCGGCGTCGTCAGTAACCTCAGGAGATTGGTTTAGCGATTGCTAAGGCGCAACGTCGTGCACGTTTGTAGTCGGATTGTCAAAGTCGTCTCCACCAAATCGATAGTTATCATCTCATCGAAAGATCGGGACCCTCGCCTCTATCACAAGTAGTACTAAAAAGCAGTTTAGTCCCCAACTTAGCCCATAAACATCTCCAAAAGTGGCTAAGAAATTTAGTATCACGATCTGAAACAATAGTATTTGGCACACCATGCAAGCGAATAATTTCACGAAAGAACAAATCAGCAACATTAACAGCATCATCGCTTTTATGACATGGTATAAAGTGTGCCATTTTTGAGAATCTATCCACGACAACAAATATGCTTTCCCTCCCCTTCTTTGTTCGAGGTAAACCTAAAACAAAGTCCATAGATATATCCTCCCAAGGAACACTAGGTACAGGCAAAGGCATATATAAACCATGAGGATTGAGTCGTGACTTAGCTTTTTGACATGTAGTGCATCGAGCAATAAAACGCTCAACATCCCGTCTCATCTTTGGCCAAAAGAAATGTGTAGCAAGTACGTCCTCCGTCTTCTTCACACCAAAGTGTCCCATTAATCCTCCTCCATGCGCCTCCTGCAACAACAAAAGACGAACGGAGCTAGCTGGAATGCATAGCTTGTTAGCACGAAACACAAATCCATCGTTAACGACGAACTTGTTCCACATTCTTTCTTCTTTACAATTCTGCATTACATCTTTAAAATTAGCATCATGCACATATTGATCTTTGATGGTCTCCAAACCAAATATTTTGAAGTCAAGTTGTGAAAGCATAGTATAGCGGCGAGACAATGCATCAGCAATAACATTTTCTTTTCCCTTCTTGTGTTTAATGACATAAGGAAAAGTCTCAATGAATTCAACCCATTTAGCATGTCTACGATTCAGTTTAGCTTGACTTTTAATATGTTTCAAAGATTCATGATCAGAATGTATAACAAATTCTTTGGGCCATAAATAATGTTGCCATGTTTCTAAAGTCCGAACAAGAGCATATAATTCTTTATCATAAGTAGAATAATTCAGACTAGGCCCACTCAATTTTTCAGAAAAGTATGCAACAGGTTTGCCATCTTGTAATAACACACCTCCTAATCCAATTCCACTAGCATCACATTCAAGCTCAAAAGTCTTATTAAAATCAGGAAGTTGGAGTAAAGGAGCATGTGTCAACTTATCTTTCAATACCGAGAAGGCTTCTTCCTGTGCAGTACCCCAAAGAAAAGGCACATCTTTCTTTGTAAGCTCATTGAGAGGTGCAGCAATGGTGCTGAAATCTCTGACAAAACGCCTATAGAATCCAGCGAGGCCAAGAAAACTCCTCACTTGTGTGACCGTTTTGGGCTGCGGCCAACTCTCAATAGCTTCAATCTTGGCTTTATCAACTTCAATTCCCTGTGGAGTAACAACATAGCCAAGAAAAGATACTCGGTCGGTGCAAAAGGTGCACTTCCCAAGGTTACCAAACAAACGTGCATCACGTAGAGCAATAAAAACAGCACGTAAATGTTCCAAATGTTCTTCCAAAGATCTGCTATAAATCAGTATATCATCAAAATAGCCTACCACAAATCGTCCAATGAAAGCACGTAAAACTTCGTTCATTAGTCTCATGAAAGTACTAGGCGCATTAGTTAACCCAAAAGGCATGACTAACCACTCATATAATCCAAACTTAGTTTTAAATGCCGTTTTCCATTCATCCCCCAATTTCATACGAATTTGATGGTATCCACTATGCAAATCAACTTTGGAGAATATTGTAGAGCCACTCAATTCATCAAGTATATCATCTAGCCTAGGAATAGGATGACGATAACGAATAGTAATATTATTAATGCCTCTACAATCAACACACATACGCGATGTACCATCCTTTTTCGGCACTAGAATAATAGGAACAGCACAAGGACTAAGGGATTCGCGTATATAACCTTTGTCGAGAAGCTCTTGTACTTGACGCATAATCTCCTTCGTCTCCTCTGGATTGGTACGGTATGGCGCACGGTTTGGCAGTGAAGCACCGGGAATTAAGTCGATCTGATGCTCAATCCCTCGAATAGGTGGTAATCCCGGTGGCACGTCTTGTGGAAAGACGTCAGCGAACTCCTGCAAAATGTTAGTGATAGCAGGAGGCAAAGAGGAAGGCACGTCCTCGAATGAAAATAATGCCTCTTTGCACACAAAAGCATAACAAACAGATTTGCTGAAATCTAGCTCATCAATATCAGATTTGGTGGCAAATAAACATGCACTTTTCAATTTAATTTCAGAAGCAACACTAGATGGTTTATTATTAGGCTTCATTTGTTGCTCAAATTCTTTTGCCACAATCTGATTTTCACTCTTATTCTTCTCTTGTTTTACTTTATTAGCTCTATTAATATCATCTTTCAAAATAGAATCAGGAGTCATAGGAAGCAAAGTAATATTTTTATCCTTATGAACAAGAGTATACTGATTGTTTCTACCATGGTGTACAGAATTTTTATCAAATTGCCATGGTCTACCAAGTAATAAGGAACATGCTTGCATAGGTACCACATCACAATCAACATAATCAGCATACGTAGATATACTAAAATGCACATGAACAGTACGTGTTAGCTTAACCTTGCCGCTGTTGTTGAACCATTGGATGTAGTAAGGATGTGGATGTGGTCTTGTGGTGAGAGAAAGCTTCTCCACCATCTCCATGCTAGCCAAGTTGTTGCAGCTCCCTCCATCTATGATGACGCGCACAGAACGTTCTTTCACAACTCCCTTCGTATGGAACAAATTGTGCCTCTAATTTTGCTCAGCTTGTGTGACCTGCACACTCAAAACACGTTGAGCAACTAAACATTCATACCTGTCAGCGTCTTCAGGAGCCATGTATTGCGTCTCATGATCAAAATCATCTCCACCATGTTCTTCACGTGTAATAAGAGCCAAAGTCTCCTCATCATAGTCACTAGCGGACTCATATCCACCATCCGCGGTAGCAATCATCACACGCGGAGATTTGCATTCTCTCGCATAATGACCTCCTCCCTTACAACGACGACAAATAATATCACTTGTGTGCCCTGTTGATGCCATGGAAGAAGCAGAACTCTGTGCAGGCCCAGCAGGTGCGCTCTTGGCAGATAATGGTGGTTGTGCCTGTTTTCTTGTATCACGCCTGGAGGAGACACCTGATTGAGGTGCTGGTGCAGTTGAAGTAGAAGATGCACGCGGTGTCCATGATGAAGGTCGGCCTGCAGAAAAGTTAGTTCGCGCCAATGCTTGTCGATCCTGCACTTCACGTTCAGCTTTACAAGCAAGATGGAATAAACGAGTGATATTAGTATACTCCTTATAGTCTAGAATGGTCTGAATCTCTCTATTTAATCCACCCAGAAAACGTGCAAGCATAGCTTCATTCTCCTCAACAATACCACATCTAATCATGCCAGTTTGTAATTCCTGATAATATTCTTCTACAGAATTTTTTCCTTGTCTTAAGCGCTGTAATTTTTGAAGCAATTCACGTTGATAATATGGTGGAACCCAACGAGTACGCATAGCAGTTTTCAAAGCAGCCCAAGTAGTTGGAATAGGATATAATCTACAATGTTCAGACCACCATACACATGCAAAACTAGTGAAAGCACAAACAGCAGCAGCAACCCGTCTCTCCTCAGGATATTGTAAACATGTAAATCGTTGTTCAGTTTCTAACTCCCAAGTAAGATATATATCAGGAACATATCTACCCTCAAATGGTGGAATATTCAATTTCAGTTTAGGAATATGGACATCATCTCGTACCTGAGGTGGTGGTGCAGTGATAGAGGCGAGGGTGTCCCGATCTTTCGATGAGATGATAAGTATCGATTTGGTGGAGACGACTTTGACGATCCGACTACGAACGTGCACGACGTTGCGCCTTAGCAATCGCTAAACCAATCTCCTGAGGTTACTGACGATGCCGGAAGCACGGTCAGCCTGACCACGAAGGTCTATTCCTGCAAGCAATCGAAGAACGAGCAAGAATATGATAAAGCAATCTGAATATTGCAAATATATATGAGGTATTGATAATGGTGGGGATCCGTAAGCGGTCTTGGTCTGGTCGTTGGACACAAACGAAGTACACGAAGTTGCAATGGCTAACTTTTAACTAAACAAATCCCAAGGAAAAGCTACTAGATGGATCTACTTATATAGGAGCAAGGGGTGGCGGCCAAGGAGGTGGGAGGACGTCCCAAGGCAACCTAAAACTAAATCTAGGTCGTACAAGGCCAATGGGCCCAAGTGGAGGTGATGTAACACCTTTGGACTTGTAGTTTGACTCGGATTCTGCTGCAGCATCAGATTGTTTCGTCCACAACTCAACGCTCCGGACGAATTTGAAGGTGATTCCAATTGGGTTGGAAAGTGCACGAAATCTAGTTTCCAACAAAAAAAGAATCACCCAATTCTGAGTCCGTATGAAAAACTTGTGTGCGTTTTGAGTCAGGTGTGTCTGTGCAGTCCGAATCTGAATCCAGAACGTGAGAGACTTGGACTCTATCTTCTCTTGGGCCAAAAGTGACGTGAGAGAACTTTTTGGACAGAAAATAAACATCTCTTTCTTCCTTATCTTCATATGTGGATTGTACAAATGTCCCATACACCTGCAATTAGACAAAACACAAAAGTGTGTGAAGTATTTTTGTTCTGGATAACATAAATAGATTATTGAATAGTTTGCACTAGAAATCACCTGACAAATATGCATATATGCAATATTTTTGGTCATATCCAAGGTAGTCATGTCCTCATCAAACGCTGTGCAGGCCCCGCAGGTGCGCTCTTGGCAGATAATGGTGGTTGTGCCTGTTTTCTTGTATCACGGCTGGAGGTGGCACCGGATGGAGGTGCTGGTGCAGTTGAAGTAGAAGATGCACGTGGTGTCCATGATGAAGGTCGGCCTGCAGAAAAGTTAGTTCGCCCCAATGCTTGTCGATCCTGCACTTCACGTTCAGCTTTACAAGCAAGATGGAATAAACGAGTGATATTAGTATACTCCTTATAGTCTAGAATGGTCTGAATCTCTCTATTTAATCCACCCAGAAAACGTGCAAGCATAGCTTCATTCTCCTCAACAATACCACATCTAATCATGCTAGTTTGTAATTCCTGATAATATTCTTCTACAGAATTTTTTCCTTGTCTTAAACGCTGCAATTTTTGAAGCAATTCACGTTGATAATATGGTGGAACCCAACGCGTACGCATAGCAGTTTTCAAAGCAACCCAAGTAGTTGGAATAGGATATAATCTACAATGTTCAGACCACCATACACATGCAAAACTAGTGAAAGCACAAACAGCAGCAGCAACTCGTCTCTCCTCAGGATATTGTAAACATGTAAATCGTTGTTCAGTTTCTAACTCCCAAGTAAGATATATATCAGGAACATATCTACCCTCAAATGGTGGAATATTCAATTTCAGTTTAGGAATATGGACATCATCTCGTACCTGAGGTGGTGGTGCAGGCCTACCATTACGAATATATACCTGAGGTCGACCTGCTGGTGGTGGTACAGGTGGCTGCACGTAGTGCTGATTTTGATCAACCTCATCCTCATAATCTCCCACATAATCATCCTCCTCCGCATCAGCAGCAGGAGCCACAGAAGTATCAACAACAGCACCAACAGTTTGGCCAAACGCAAGAGGAACACGGCTTGCTCGGCGGAGGTCTGTTTCACGACGTGGAGGTAGTCGTTGTTGTTGTTCTTGGAGAGGTGCGTTAGGTGCAGCGGGTGGTGGTGGTGGAAGACACGCGAGCAATTCATTAAACTTGTTATCGAGCTTTGTTTCGAACGTCTTCTCAAGGCCAGTGATCTTCTCCATGGCCTCTTCAAAATTGTTCAGCACATCTTGCACCTGTTCAGTCTTCATTTGCTGAAACTTATCATGAAGCTCCTTGTTCGATAAATTCTCCCAGTCAATCTCGTCGGCTTGTGATCCTGGCATGGTTAGCAGCAATAGAAACACACAAGAATATGATCCTACAGACTACGGACAAGTGGTGGTGGTGGGTGTCACAAATCCGTCAAGCAAAACTCAAATTCTTACCAGTTCTTACCCAGCAACAGGCGGTGATCGGCAACCGTTGTAGTCAAAACTCTCAAAGCTTGGATAGAGCGATTACCAGGGAGAGTCAAACGCACGATGTAGATGTATGTGGAGCTGGGAAAGCTTATAATATGGTAGCAAAAAGGGTCAGCAATAATCAATTCAGAGATGCAAAGTTGAATAAACGCTCAACGACGGTACTGTGCTGGTCCTAGGCTAGACTGTGCTAGAGACGCGAGCCTAGAACACCAACAAAAACACGGCGCGGCACGTAAACAAGGGAGGAGCACACTCTGAATTTTTTTTCTCTTTTTTTTGCACTTTTTTTCCTCTTTTTTTTTGCTCCGCAACAATTTTTTTCCGAAAAAGTCTACAAATGGTCTAAAAACTGCCTAGCCAGAATTTTCCAGACTTGGGGAGTCTCTACTGCGGGTAGCTCGGAAGTTGGGGAGTCCTCTGTCATGACTCGGAGTATCGCATGATCTGGAAATCGAGAACAATGCAACAATTACTGGACTCGGACTAGGACTGGTGGCGGAGATGAATCTGGTGGAACTCGGACTGGTGGCGGAGATAAATCTGGTGGAACACGGACAGGTGGCGGATATATGTTGCAGGTGAACTCGGATTGGCGTGATGGCGGCGGATATGTGGTGGCGTATATGGATTCGGATTGGCGGTGAATATGTGGTGGTGGTATATGGCAACAGCGACGATGATGATGCGGTGGTGATATATGGCAGCGGCGACGTGACAACCTGTGAACAGAACTCGAAACTCTAAAAGACTAGACGCTAAGACCAGCAACTGGACACGACGATGCAACCGCAAATTCAACAAAGCAAATACAGAAAAGATTATGCAAGGCTCAGATTGGTTCGGATGGGATGAACTAACCCTAATTTTTTTTTGGCTTTTTCGTGGACTATGGTATGAAGAACAGACTCGATCTAAACTACGAAAAACTGTAAAATCTCACCAAGCAACCTGGAAATCTGATACCACTTGATAGAGGCAAAGGTGTCCCGTCTTTCGATGAGATGATGGATATCGCTTTGGTGGAAGTCGACTTTGACGATCCGACTACGAACGTGCGAGGACGTCGCGCCTTAGCAATCGCTAAACCAACTTCGAGAGGTTATTGACCACGCCGGAGCACGATCAACCTGACCACGAGGGTCTGTTTCCTGCGAGCAAACGAAGAACAAGCAAGAAACTAAGATTGCAATCTTGATATTGCGAATATAAGATGAAAGCTTTATTGATCAAGGTGGGGTTCTGTGACGCCTTTGTCTGGTCGTTGAACACAAACGAAGTACGCAAAGTTGCAGCTATGGCGAACTTTTAATCTAAACAAAACCCAAAGTCTAAACGATGCCCTAAGGGCTGTATATATGGAGGAAGAGGGGGGAATTTCGTGACCCTTGGTGGAGGGGTCCGAAATCAACCCTATCTCTTGTTTCCCCACACATACGGACTCTAAAAATAGCCTATACTTATGTATTTCGAAATTACATGGGCCGGGCCTGGCCCAATAATAAGGTGACGCAGCACCTATAATAGCCTCGGGACGAAATTTATGAAGTGGCATCTTGTATATTTCGTCCAAGGCTCCATGCACCCATTATGGTGGCTTCAAAGTCCTGAAATCATCACTTGTAACTCCGTTCTTGTTCCCCTTGCGCATGGCATCATCTCCATGCTTGTTCTTGCTCCAATGTTCATCCTTCTCCAAGCTAGGCCCTTCATTTGTAAGCAAAACAAATGTATCCAATTTAGGCAGCATCATATTCTCATGAACATTAGAATCATTACCAAGAAACGAAAGTACCTGATAATTTAATTGGCGTGCGCGAGCTCTAGTAATTGGTCCCGTATATGTAGCAGTAGGGGCTGTGGGTGTAACAATGGTATTGATGTCCTCATCAGCTGCTGTTGTTGCTGTTGTTGCTGTTGTTGTTGTTGTTGTTGTTGTTGTTGTTGCTGCTGCTGTTGTTGTTGGTGTTGTTGCTGTTGCTATCGTTGTTGCTGTTGTTGCTGTTGTTGTTGTTGCTGCGGT
>NW_025230953.1:0-1419 GCF_018294505.1 Triticum aestivum
AAATAAGTTTAAAAAACATTGAAGTGCCCGTGTACCAGATGAGTTCTCGTCCGGAAGCCTCATACTCCGAAAAAGATTGTCCAGTTTGTACACGAAGTGCGTCCAGTTTTTGCCGTGACCCTCTCTACTCTTTCGCACTTGCTATGCGGGTGAAATGATGATACCATGCCAAGTTTCAACATTTTCACAGTTCATTTTGTAGTGATTTTCAATTTCACGGTCATTTAGCTCTCTCAACAATTAGGTAAATGACTGAAAAACAACAAATGTAGTCAGAACATGTTGGAAATTGATGACGTTGCTTTGAATGCTGCATACTGAACGCAAAAGAAGTCGGGAGTTCAAATAAGTTTTAAAAACATTGAAGTGCCCTTGTAACAGATGAGTTCTCGTCCGAAACCCTGATACTCCGAAAGAGATTGTCCAGTTTGTACACAAAGTGCGACCAGTTTTTGCTGTGACCCTCTCTACTCTTTCGCACATGCTATGCGGGTGAAATGATGATACCATTCCAAGTTTCAACATTTTCACAGTTCATTTTGTAGTGATTTTCAATTTCACGGTCATTTAGCTCTGTAAACAATTAGGTAAATGACTGAAAATAGCAAATGTAGTCAGAACATGTTGGAAATTGATGACGTCGCTTTGAATGCTGCATACTAAACACAAAAGAAGTCCGGAGTTCAAATAAGTTTAAAAAACAAATAATTGCCCGTGTAACAGATGAGTTCTCGTCCGAAACCTTGATACTCCGAAAGAGATTGTCCAGTTTATACACGAAGTGCGTCCAGTTTTTGCCGTGACCCTCTCTACTCTTTCGCACATGCTATGCAGGAGAAATAACAATACCATGCCAAGTTTCAACATTTTCACAGTTCATTTTGTAGTGATTTTCAATTTCACGGTCATTTAGCTCTCTAAACAATTAGGTAAATGACTGAAAAACAACAAATGATGTCAGAACATGTTGGAAATTGATGACATCGCTTTGAATGCTGCATACTGAACACAAAAGAAGTCCGGAGTTCAAGTAAGTTTAAAAAACATTGAAGTGCCCGTGTACCAGATGAGTTCTCGTCCGGAAGCCTCATACTCCGAAAGAGATTGTCCAGTTTGTACACGAAGTGCGTCCAGTTTTTGCCGTGATCCTCTCTACTCTTTCGCACATGCTATGCGGGTGAAATGATGATACCATGCCAAGTTTAAACATTTTCACAGTTCATTTTGAAGTGATTTTAAATTTCATAGTCATTTAGCTCGCTAAACAATTAGGTAAATGACTGAAAAACAACAAATGTAGTCAGAACATGTTGGAAATTGATGACGTCGCTTTGAATGCTGCATACTAAACAGAAAAGAAGTCCGGAGTTCAAGTAAGTTTGAGAAACATTGAAGTGCCCGTGTAACAGATGAGTTCTC
>NW_025230953.1:2877-4677 GCF_018294505.1 Triticum aestivum
CAAAAGAAGTCGGGAGTTCAAATAAGTTTTAAAAACATTGAAGTGCCCATGTAACAGATGAGTTCTCGTTTGAAACCCTGATACTCCGAAAGAGATTGTCCAGTTTGTACACGAAGTGCGTCTAGTTTTTGCTGTGACCCTCTCTACTCTTTCGCACATGCTATGCGGGTGAAATGATGATACCATGCCAAGTTTCAACATTTTCACAGTTCATTTTGTAGTGATTTTCAATTCCACAGTCATTTTGCTCTCTAAACAAATAGGTAAATGACTGAAAAACAACAAATGTAGTCAGAACATGTTGGAAATTGATTTCGTCACTTTGAATGCTGCATACTGAACACAAAAGAAGTCCGGAGTTCAAATAAGTTTAAAAAACATTGATGTGCCCGTGTAACAGATGAGTTCTCGTCTGAAACCCTGATACTCCGAAAGAGATTGTCCAGTTTGTACACGAAGTGCGTCCAGTTTTTGCCGTGACCCTCTCTACTCTTTCGCACATGCTATGCGGGTGAAATGATGATACCATGCCAAATTTCAACATTTTCACAGTTCATTTTGTAGTGATTTTCAATTTCATGGTCATTTAGCTCTCTAAACAATTAGGTAAATGACTGAAAAACAACAAATGATGTCAGAACATGTTGGAAATTGATGACGTCGCTTTGAATGCTGCATACTGAACACAAAAGAAGTCCGCAGTTCAAATAAGTTTAAAAAACATTGAAGTGCCCGTGTACCAGATGAGTTCTCGTCCGAAAGCCTCATACTCCGAAAGAGATTGTCCAGTTTGTACACGAAGTGCGTCTAGTTTTTGCCGTGACCCTCTCTACTCTTTCGCACATGCTATGCAGGTGAAATGATGATACCATGCCAAGTTTCAAAATTTTCACAGTTCATTTTGTAGTGATTTTCAATTTCACGGTCATTTAGCTCTCTAAACAATTAGGTAAATGACTGAAAACAGCAAATGTAGTCAGAACATGTTGGAAATTGATGACGTCGCTTTGTATGCTGCATACTAAACACAAAAGAAGTCCGGAGTTCAAATAAGTTTAAAAAACATTGAAGTGCCCGTGTAACAGATGAGTTCTCGTATGAAACCCTGATACTCCGAAAGAGATTGTCCAGTTTGTACACGAAGTGCGTCCAGTTTTTGCCGTGACCCTCTCTACTCTTTCACACATGCTATGCGGGTGAAATGATGATACCATGCCAAGTTTCAACATTTTCATAGTTCATTTTGTAGTGATTTTCAATTTCACGGTCATTTAGCCCTCTAAACAATTAGGTAAATGACTGAAAAACAACAAATGATGTCAGAACATGTTGGAAATTGATGACGTCGCTTTGAATGCTACATACTGAACACAAAAGAAGTCCGAGGTTCAAATAAGTTTAAAAACTTTGAAGTGCCCGTGTAACAGATGAGTTCTCGTCTGAAATCCTCATACTCCGAAAAAGATTGTCCAGTTTGTACACGCAGTGCGTCCACTTTTTGCCGTGACCCTCTCTACTCTTTCGCACATGCTATGCGGGTGAATTGATGATACCATGCCAAGTTTTAACATTTTCACAGTTCATTTTGTAGTGATTTTCAATTTCACGGTCATTTAGCTCTCTAAACAATTAGGTAAATGACTGAAAAACAACAAATGATGTCAGAACATGTTGGAAACTGATGACGTCGCTTTGAATGCTGCATACTGAACACAAAAGAAGTCCGGAGTTCAAATAAGTTTAAAAAACATTGAAGTGCCCGTGTACCAGATGAGTTCTCGTTCGAAAGCCTCATACTCC
>NW_025230953.1:5218-5719 GCF_018294505.1 Triticum aestivum
CAATTTCATAGTCATTTAGCTCTCTAAACAATTAGGTAAATGACTGAAAAACAACAATTGTCGTCAGAACATGTTGGAAATTGATGACGTTGATTTGAATGCTGCATACTGAACACAAAAGAAGTCGGGAGTTCAAATAAGTTTTAAAAACATTGAAGTGCCCATGTAACAGATGAGTTCTCGTCTGAAACCCTGATACTCCGAAAGAGATTGTCCAGTTTGTACACGAAGTGCGTCCAGTTTTTGCCGTGACCCTCTCTACTCTCTCGCACATACTATGCGGGTGAAATGATGATACCATGCCAAGTTTCAACATTTTCACAGTTCATTTTGTAGTGATTTTCAATTTCACGGTCATTTAGCCCTCTAAACAATTAGGTAAATGACTGAAAAACAACAAATGATGTCAGAACATGTTCGAAATTGATGACGTCGCTTTGAATGCTACATACTGAACACAAAAGAAGTCCGGAGTTCAAATAAGTTTAAAAAACATTAAAG
>NW_025230953.1:5729-6581 GCF_018294505.1 Triticum aestivum
ATACTCCGAAAGAGATTGTCCAGTTTGTACACGAAGTTCGTCCAGTGTTTGCCGTGACCCTCTCTACTCTTTCGCACATGCTATGTGGGTGAAATGATGATACCATGCCAAGTTTCAACATTTTCACAGTTCATTTTGTAGTGATTTTCAATTTCATGGTCATTTAGCTCTCTAAACAATTAGGTAAATGACTGAAAAACAACAATTGATGTCAGAACATGTTGGAAATTGGTGACGTCGTTTTGAATGCTGCATACTGAACACAAAAGAAGTCCCGAGTTCAAATAAGTTTAAAAAACATTGAAGTGCCCGTGTAATAGATGAGTTCTCGTCCGAAACCATGATACTCCGAAAGAGATTGTCCAGTTTGTACACGAAGTGCGTCCAGTTTTTGCCATGACCCTCTCTACTCTTTCGCACATGCTATGCGGCTGAAATGATGATACCATGCCAAGTTTCAACATTTTCACAGTTCATTTTGTAGTGATTTTCAATTTCACGGTCATTTAGCTTTCTAAACAATTAGGTAAATGACTGAAAAAACTACAAATGATGTTAGAACATGTTGGAAGTTGATAACGTCGCTTTGAATGCTGCATACTGAACACAAAAGAAGTCCAGAGCTCAAATAAGTTTCAAAAACATTGAAGTGCCCATGTAACAGATGAGTTCTCGTCCGAAACCCTGATACTCCGAAAGAGATTGTCCAGTTTGTACACGAAGTGCGTCCAGTTTTTGCCGTGACCCTCTCTACTCTTTCGCACATGCTATGCGGGTGAAATGATGATACCATGCCAAGGGTCAACATTTTCATAGTTCATTTTATAGTGATTTTCAATTTCACGGTCATTT
>NW_025230953.1:7326-9507 GCF_018294505.1 Triticum aestivum
CATTTAGCTCTCTAAACAATTAGGTAAATGACTGAAAAACAACAAATGATGTCAAAACATGTTGGAAATTGATGATGTTGCTTTGAATGCTGCATACTAAACACAAAAGAAGTCCAGAGTTCAAATAGGTTTAAAAAACATTGAAGTGCCCGTGTACCAGATGAGTTCTCGTCCGAAAGCCTCATACTCCGAAAGAGATTGTCCAGTTTGTACACGAAGTGCGTCCAGTTTTTGCCGTGACCCTCTCTACTCTTTCGCACATGCTATGTGGGTGAAATGATGATACCATTCCAAGTTTCAACATTTTCACAGTTCATTTTGTAGTGATTTTCAATTTCACGGTCATTTAGCTCTCTAAACAATTAGGTAAATGACTGAAAAACAACAAATGATGTCAGAACATGTTGGAAATTGATGACGTCGCTTTGAATGCTGCATACTAAACACAAAAGAAGTCCGGAGTTCAAATAAGTTGAAAAAACATTGAAGTGCCCGTGTACCAGATGAGTTCTCGTCCGAAACCCTAATACTCCGAAAGAGATTGTCCAGTTTGTACACGAAGTGCGTCCAGTTTTTTCTGTGACCCTCTCTACTCCTTCGCACGGGTGAAATGATGATACCATGCCAAGTTTCAAGATTTTCACAGTTTGTTTTGTAGTGATTTTCAATTTCACAGTCATTTAGCTCTCTAAACAAATAGGTAAATGACTGAAAAACAACAAATGTAGTCAGAACATGTTGGAAATTGATGATCTTGCTTTCAATGCTGCATACTAAACGCAAAAGAAGTCGGGAGTTCAAATAAGTTTTAAAAACATTGAAGTGCCCATGTAACAGATGAGTTCTCGTCCGAAACCATGATACTCCGAAAGAGATTGTCCAGTTTGTACATGAAGTGCATCCAGTTTTTGCCGTGACCCTCTCTACTCTTTCAGACATGCTATGCAGGTGAAATGATGATACCATTCCATGTTTCAACATTTTCACAGTTCATTTTGTAGTGATTTTCAATTTCACGGTCATTTAGCTCTCTAAACAATTAGTTAAATGACTGAAAACAGCAAATAAGGTCAGAACATGTTGCAAATTGATAATGTCACTTTGAATGCTGCATACTAAACAAAAAAGAAGTCTGGAGTTCAAATAAGTTTTAAAAACATTGATGTGCCCGTGTAACAGATGAGGTCTCGTCTGAAACCCTGATACTCCGAAAGAGATTGTCCAGTTTGTACATGAAGTGCGTCCAGTTTTTGCCGTGACCCTCTCTACTCTATCGCACATGCTATGCGGGTGAAATGATGATACCATGCCAAGTTTCAACATTTTCACAGTTCGTTTTGTAGTGATTTTCAATTTCACAGTCATTTAGCTCTCTAAACAATTAGGTAAATGACTGAAAAACAACAAATGTAGTCAGAACATGTTGGAAATTGATGATGTTGCTTTCAATGCTGCATACTGAACGCAAAAGAAGTCGGGAGTTCAAATAAGTTTTAAAAACATTGAAGTGCCCATGTAACAGATGAGTTCTCGTCCGAAACCATGATACTCCGAAAGAGATTGTCCAGTTTGTACATGAAGTGCATCCAGTTTTTGCCGTGACCCTCTCTACTCTTTCAGACATGCTATGCAGGTGAAATGATGATACCATTCCATGTTTCAACATTTTCACAGTTCATTTTGTAGTGATTTTCAATTTCACGGTCATTTAGCTCTCTAAACAATTAGTTAAATGACTGAAAACAGCAAATAAGGTCAGAACATGTTGCAAATTGATAATGTCACTTTGAATGCTGCATACTAAACACAAAAGAAGTCCGGAGTTCAAATAAGTTTTAAAAACATTGATGTGCCCGTGTAACAGATGAGGTCTCGTCTGAAACCCTGATACTCCGAAAGAGATTGTCCAGTTTGTACATGAAGTGCGTCCAGTTTTTGCCGTGACCCTCTCTACTCTATCGCACATGCTATGCGGGTGAAATGATGATACCATGCCAAGTTTCAACATTCTCACAGTTCGTTTTGTAGTGATTTTCAATTTCACAGTCATTTAGCTCTCTAAACAATTAGGTAAATGACTGAAAAACAACAAATGTAGTCAGAACATGTTGGAAATTGATGATGTTGCTTTCAATGCTGCATACTGAACGCAAAAGAAGTCGGGAGTTCAAATAAGTTTTA
>NW_025230953.1:10970-12479 GCF_018294505.1 Triticum aestivum
CAGTTCATTTTGTAGTGATTTTCAATTTCACTGTCATTTAGCTCTCTAAACAATTAGGTAAATGATTGAAAAACAAAAAATGATGTCAGAACATGTTGGAAATTGATGACGTCGCTTTGAATGCTGCATACTGAACACAAAAGAAGTCCGGAGTTCAACCAAGTTTAAATAACATTAAAGTGCCCGTGTACCAGATGAGTTCTCGTCCGGAAGCCTCATACTCCGAAAGAGATTGTCCAGTTTGTACACGAAGTGCGTCCAGTTTTTGCCGTGACCCTCTCTACTCTTTCACACATGCTATGCGGGTGAAATGATGATACCATGCCAAGTTTCAACATTTTCACAGTTCATTTTGTAGTGATTTTAAATTTCACGGTCATTTAGCTCTTTAAACAATTAGGTAAATGACTGAAAAACAACAAATGATGTCAGAACATGTTGGAAATTGATGACGTTGCTTTGAATGCTGCATACTGAACGCAAAAGAAGTCGGGAGTTCAAATAAGTTTTAAAAACATTGAAGTGCCCATGTAACAGATGAGTTCTCGTCCGAAAGCCTCATACTCCGAAAGAGATTGTCCAGTTTGTACACGAAGTGCGTCCAGTTTTTGCCGTGACCCTCTCTACTCTTTCGCACATGCTATGCGGGTGAAATGATGATACCATGCCAAGTTTCAACATTTTCACAGTTCATTTTGTAGTGATTTTCAATTACACAGTCATTTAGCTCTTTAAACAATTAGGTAAATGACTGAAAAACAACAAATGTAGTCAGAACATGTTGGAAATTGATGACGTCGCTTTGAATGCTGCATTCTGAACGCAAAAGAAGTCGGGAGTTCAAATAAGTTTTAAAAACATTGAAGTGCGCATGTAACAGATGAGTTCTCGTCCGAAACCCTGATACTCCGAAAGAGATTGTCTAGTTGGTACATGAAGTGCGTCCAGTTTTTGCCGTGACCCTTTCTACTCTTTCGCACATGCTATGCAGGTGAAATGATAATACCATTCCATGTTTCAACATTTTCACAGTTCATTTTGTAGTGATTTTCAATTTCACGGTGATTTAGCTCTCTAAACAATTAGGTAAATGACTAAAACAGCAAATGTAGTCAGAACATGTTGGAAATTGATGACGTCACTTTGAATGTTGCAAACTAAACACAAAAGAAGTCCAGAGTTCAAATAAGTTTAAAAAACATTGAAGTGCACGTGTACCAGATGAGTTCTCGTCCGAAAGCCTCATACTCCGAAAGAGATTGTCCAGTTTGTACACGAAGTGCGTCCAGTTTTTGCCGTGACCCTCTCTACTCTTTTGCACATGCTATGCGGGTGAAATGATGATACCATGCCAAGTTTCAACATTTTCACAGTTCATTTTGTAGTGATTTTCAATTTCACAGTCATTTAGCTCTTTAAACAATTAGGTAAATGACTGAAAAAAAACAAATGTAGTCAGAACATGTTGGAAATTGATGACGTTGCTTTGAATGCTGCATACTGAACGCA
>NW_025230954.1:0-12473 GCF_018294505.1 Triticum aestivum
TCGCCAAGTTAGGGCACGGTGGATTGAACTGCTCGGTCTCCTATTCATCCCATCTAGCAGTTCATCGTGTGGTAAATATAACTCTATTTTTACCAGCTTTTTGATCCTCAATGATTCATCCAATTTACCAAAATTGGTTTCTGTCTATACAAAGTTAGATCTATTCTGTCTGCATCTCATACTGCCTAGTATATTCACTTAAGTTTGATATCTAGTTAGATTCCTGACTTGTCCTTATTCACGGATTCGTACAAATCTGGAACCAACTCTCAGCATATAAGTGAATGTCTTCGCAACATGAGGTCAATGTCTTCAAACTGATTTATCTTCAAAATCTTCTGAGAATGCATATGACCTCTTCCCCTTCCCTCGCATCTCTAATGTTGTCACAGGTACATGTCCGTTGGAGAATCCCTAGGTTCTCATAGTCTGCATTCGTTTGCAGAATTCTTACAACAACACATTGAATCTCCCGAAGCCAGTTCATGTCTGACCTGCAAGCAAAAACCTTTGAAGCCTTTGAACATATTGAAGCCATTCAGTTTCAAGTTCATGGCTGCAGAGAAATCAGTAAGGAAGGGTGGCAGACAGCATCGAGGGGGAACATCAAAAGATTTGCCTAATGACCTCGCAGAAATCTACAAGACAGATCCTGAAGAGGATTATAATTAGCGCAAGACCCGAATCCAATGGATTCAACGTTATTGGGCTGAACAATGGTTCAAGTACAAGTTCGTGACCCAGGAGTACGCTGAGAAAAATGTAATCAAAAGTCCTTGGGGTGATATTCTCTGTCGAGGCCTTCCCCCTAAGAACAAAGTTGAAGCTATTGCACAAGAATTCTATCCTTGTATGGTCCGTGGACCACAGCCTGAAAATGCCGATCCATCATCATTGCTCTGGTGTCGTGACGATAATCTCTTCAAGCGCAACTTCCAGTATGCAAAGGCATCGGCAAAGGAAAACAAGAAGTCATGGGGATTGGACTTCAATCCTGGTCCCTCTGCTCCCCGTGATGACGGCACACGTGAAGCTGAAGAAAATGAAATTGGTCCCTTCGCGAACCTTGATTGCCTCATATCTTACATCTTGGTACAAGGTGCCAAAGTGGATCATTCTGATAATGATGCTGATACTGATGAAGCCCCAACTCCTCCTCCAAGTCCACAGAAGCCAAAGAAAATTAAGGCTTCAACATCAGCTACACCTCCAAAAGCGTCACGTGTGAAGCCACTGGCCACTGCACCTCCTGAAGACAGTGTGCAGTCTGAAGATCTTTCACGGATCTCCAAGAAGACGGAGAAGAAAAAGAAAATCATCAAGAGTATTGATCAGACTTTGACTCCTGCTGCCATTCTGCGTGAAGAGCACATTGATCTGTCCAGCGATGATGATCTTGCAGATGATGCTCTTGAGCAACTGATCAAGAGCAAGGAAGAAGCAGAGATCTTCAACAATTTGCCTCTCTTTGACGTGGCAGTTATCCATAACTTCATTGATGAGTGGTTTGACACATCAAATCTCAGCTTTGATGATTTGCAACTTCCCATTAGCCTCAGCGTCTCCTTTAATGGTGCTATTGCTTCTGAGCTAGCTATTGCTCAGTGCATCGTCGAACTGAAGCACAAGATTGACTATGAAAAGGCTCAGTTCAAGAAGCATGTGGCCACGCTCAACGTGCAAGATGTCAAAAACTTCAAGATCATGTTGCACGAGCTCAAAGAAGCCTTTCACAAGAAGCGTGAAGAAGCTCGAGGCTCTAGAGAACGCATGAAGAGTCTGGCTGACAAGTGTGTGCTTGCCTACAATGAGGCTGAGAAGCGCAAGGCTCTTGGTTGTCCTGGCATCAGAAAGCTGGAACTCATGTGTGTTGAGCCTATCAAGTATATCAGACGGATCGAGTATCTTGAAGTCAGGGCGTTCTTGTATCATGAGGGCAAGGGTGTCAAAGGAGCTGTCAAGTGATCTCAGTAGTGTTTTGACCCCAGGATGGCTGCAAAGAAGAAGAAGTAATAGACAGTCCAATCTGCACCGTCAAGGCAAGAAGAACCTCACATAGTCTTCCCTAGCAGCATGACTGGCTCGAAGCCAAAGGTCATGTCAACCGCTTCAGAACAGAAGAAGACGAGGGCTGCAGAGGCTGAAGCCAGAAAAAGGAAAAACACTGAAGCCTCTGATGCTGCTCCCTCCAAGAGGAAGCGCAAAACCAAGAAGAATCGGGTTGCTCCCACAGAGTCCCTTGTTGTTGAACCCATCTCTGTGGTTCGTCCTGCATCTGCAAACCAAGAACTATGTATGATTATTGATGAGCCTGCTTCCACAGAGGCTCATGAAGCTGAAGAGATTCCAACAGTTGATCCCATCACTGCTGAAGACATTGGTCACCATGACAATGTCGAAGATGATGAAGTTCTTCCTCAGATTGAACACAATGTGGTATCATCGCCTGTTCTCATGAACAGCGAAATCATCAGCATTGGTCGTCCTCTAAAGCCAATTGCTCAGGATGCATCATGGGCTGATCGCCCGCAACAACAAGACTCCCCCAGTACTCCCCAACAACAACAAGTCACATCATCTATGCAAGTTGAAGAGGATGAGGACCTACCTACTCCATATCCAAAGGCGTCGCCTATATTACAAAGGCTTCACAAAGGACCAAAGCATCAAGTCCCTCTTTCGAGCATTCCAGAAGGAGAAGTGCACCATCAACCTGTTGCATGTCAAGTGTTTTCAGAAGCCACTCCAACTGTGAATGTCCCCGTGTCTGAAGCCCCAGCTGTGAAGACAATCCGGCTGCATCAGCCGATGATGAACATGAAGAAGAACGTGTCCCTACTCCCCCCATAACTGAAGAAGTTGTTCCTGAAGTGAACGTGTCTGTGCCAGACCCTCCAGCTCATCAAGTGGAGGTTGAAAATGTTGAGGCTGCCACCACTAACACGAATGAAGCCAATGACGTAGTCATGGCTGAAGCTAATGTGGAGCCGGCACTAAGCAACCTACCATAAGTCAATGCTGCAACTGCTCCTGAAGCTTCTGTTGTGGAGCCTGAAGCCACTGTTGCTGCCACTGCTCCTGTTCTGCCACCAAGGCCCTATACAATTGAGCAAGCTTACAACCATGGAGAGCTAATCATAGTAAGATGGCCCGTTCTGGTCCCTCCGCCTAATGTCTCTGGTCCTCAGTTTGACTATCACATTGAGCATAGGCCTCAGGTCTAGAAACCAAAGCCAAGATTGCCAAGGTTTCCAGGTACTGCCACACCTATCAGGTCCTTCATTGCAAATGGCTTCAAAAGCCACAACACCTTCTTTGACAGCTCAAAGAACCCCTACACAAGGCCAAGAATATCATCTGATCGTCTCTGGAGTCATCAGCAACAAAGCTATTACTCCTGTGTGCTGTATGATCAAGGGCGCATTTTCCCTCATATGCGCCTCAACACTGAAGCCATTGCTGGACTGCCATGCTTAGAAGAAGCACTTGACTGCTTTCGTGATGCTGGTCTGCTCAGCTTTGTGAAGGACAAAGAACATTGGAATGAAGAACTTTTGCTTCAATTCTATGCTACCCTCCACATTCGCGGCTACAACAGAGATACAAAGACATGGGTTCTCGAGTGGATGACAGGAAATGCATCATGAAGCCAAAGCTCTTGACATCATTGAGCTTACAGGCCTATCCACTCCCGGAGAGCTGTATGAACCTGGTTGTCAAAACCACCGCAATGCACTGGAGAGCATCTTCCATAAGCCAGAACCAAACATGAGCCAGATGTTGAGCATGATGAAGCCATTGCCACATGACGCTGAATACCCAAAGGAGTTCTTTGTTGATGACCTTGAGTATCTGCCGCCCACCATATATCACATCATCAGGCGGACTCTATGGCCTATCAAAGGACACTCATCAGCTGAAAAACTTGAAGGAGCCATGAAGACATTGGTCTTTTACATCCTCAATGGCATCAGCTTCAATGTACAAGATTTCTTCCTCAGGCAACTGGCTGCATCTGGATCTGACCTTTTCGGCCTGAAATTCTATGCTCCATGTGTCATGCGCCTCATCAAGCAACATTCTGCTATCAACTATCAGCCCTCTGCTTGCAATCATGTGATCTTTCTACCAAAGGTTGATATGTCAGTTGAAGCCATATATCCTGAGCCTGCCAAGAAGCCTCTTTGTCTTCAAAATGCTGAACACCAAAGCTTCACTTAGCCTATGGAAGGAGTCCAAGTTGTAACTCGTATCTATCCAATGGCTGGGAACACTCGTCTACCTCATCGTGCTCCAACTAAAGCTACTAAGAGCAAAATTGCTCAAAGGCCTAGGAAGCGCTCTCGTGTCCTAAATGACCGAGAACTTCTTGTGGCACTACATCAGAAACAAGATAAGCATCACTTTTGGCTCAAGCGTCAGATGCAAAGCCTCTTGGTGGACGTAAATCGCATTCGAAATATTGCCACCAAGAATGCATTTGTCACTCACGAAACTTGTCGGCGATCATGGAAGAGTTTGACCCTGCTTAGTGCTGAAGCAGATCTTCAAGACGATGGCTTCACTGAAAGATTCAAGTTTGACTCCACTCCTCCACAGAATGCTGTCCTACGAAGAACTCCATCTCTTGAAGACTCTGACTATTCTTCCTCCGCGGCAACTGTGCATGCCAATATGATCGATGATGAAGACGATGCTACTTCACCGCCCCCTACTTCTGCATGCATCGACACTTTACCATGTTTGTCTGCACCGCCAAATAACAACGACAACCCTACTGCTTCACCTACTCCTCATGAGGACGAGTAGATGCTCTATCTCTTCAAACCTTTTTGGTCATTACTGACAAAAGGCGGAGAAGCATATGAGTTTGATAGTCTTCAAGCGGGTTCATATGGGCGCGTGCTTATATTTTGCCTAGTGTTTACAACTCTTGCTTTTGATATATTTCGTTCTTTGAGTTGTAACACTTAAACTCGATGGTCGTCTACTACTCATTTGCTCTTTCATGTGCGATGATAACTTCCGCACTAAAATCAATCCGCACTTAGATCATTCCGCAGACGTCCATTTTTCATTATGCATGTCATTCTCTTAGTTATATCATTTCATGCATGATGAATTATCTTCATAAGTTGAAGAGGATCTCCACAAGTACAACCTACCATGTGCATTTGCATTCCCAAAGCAAATTACTTATATGCACATCTTCAGGGGGAGCCCTTGCCACTTATGAAGATAATAAACTATCCTTTACAATTTCACATACTTCTTTCCCGTTGAAAACTTCAACCAGTTTGTCATCAATCACCAGAAAGGGGGAGATTGTAAGTGCATCTAGTGCCACCCCTAGTTGGTTTTGGAGTATTGACGACAAAGTTGGTTGAGGGACTAATGCATTTGTGAGAATTGCAGGATAACGCAGGTAGTGTCCCTCATTGATTCGGTTTACCTACCGAAGATGACCCCTAAAAATGAATGAAGACATTGAAGACAATGGTGGTGTGTGAAGATATTCACACTGAAGACTATGACATGAGAAGACATTGAGTGAAGACTATGGAGCGCGAAGACTGAGTTGTTTCGTTGTTTCCTTTTCTTCTTTGTGAGTCATAGGAACCACCATACTGTTAAGTGGGGTCCAAGTGAACAAAGTCAGAGTGACTGAAGTGATGCTCAACCCAAATCCTATGTCTTCGAGCGAAGACAATGAGTGCAAATCTTATCCAGAGCGGGATGAGTCAGCTTTGCTTGTAGCCCAAGTAAAGTTGCCGTGTGTGTTTGAAATCTGACCGTTGGAACACGTGTCAGTTCCTTAGTGACCCAGGGTCATTTCGGACATATCAGGTCGGGTTGCCTTGTGGCTATAAATAGCCCACCCCCTACACCATAAATTGGTGGCTGCTCAGAGTTAGTTACGGCTTTTGTCGTTTTGAGAGCAACCCACCTCGAAGCCTTTGAGAGAGGAATCCTTGCGAGGACAAAGCCCAAACACCCAGAGCCAAAGAGTGTTAGGCATCACTGAAGTCTTTCTATCTGTGTGACCTGAAGACGTATTACACTTGAGGACTGTGTATCCTCCAGCCGGTTAGGCGTCACGTTCTGAGCATCCAAGAGTCATTGTGGATCGCCGGTGAACGAAGTCTGTGAAGGTTCGTAACTCTACCTTGAAGACTTATCAGAGTGATTGGGTGAGGACTGTGTGTCCTTAGCTCAAGGGGAATAAGGTGAAGACGCGGTCTTCTGAGTTGAATCTTAGCCTCCCTAACCAGACGTATAGTTGTCACAGCAACTGGAACTGGTCCAACAAATCATGTGTCTTCAACAAGTGACTGGTTCTATCCCTTCTCTTCTTTACTTTGAGTTTGTCTTCATGAAGTCATTGCTTATTTGTCTTATCTGTTTGACTTTATTGTTTGACTACTATCGTTGATTGGCTTCATACTATCTTCCATCCTGATCCTTACTACCTAGCTGCTATTAGTCTTTGTACATTCACATTATTGCATACTTGACAATGGCTTGCTTGTTGTAGTTTATCTTCCACTACATATCAATTAGGTCATTTCTATTGTTTGTCTTTGAAACTTCCACGTTTTGAAGACTTTGATAAAAATTGCCTATTCACCCCCCTCTAGTCAATAACTAGCACTTTCAGCTCTCGAGGAGATCCTCGCTACTTTTAGATACCTGCCGGAGTATCCAACATGCCCTAAGGCTATGGTTTGGTGTTGCATCCGGCGTACTCTGAAGCTTACATGGCCCATTGAGTCATTCTTCCAATAAGGTTCCACGCCCTGGGGTGGGCTTTGGTTTCTTGGGAATTGAATTGGCCGACTTACGAGAGTTCAGCCGTTTAGTTCGGACAAAGGTTCTGGTGAGGGCCGTACTATCCCAAAATTCTGTTTGGGTCTTCCAGGCGCTTTCCATCGCACAGTACTTTTGTACTATGGTTGCCAAGTTCGCAAAGTGTACTATGTCACGGCGACCTATAGCATTAAGGAGTCGTTTGTTCGTGTAGTTTTTGCAGAAAAGTGAGACTACGTCCTCTTTGTGGCAGTCCTCGACCTTGTTAAGCGCAAGGAGGAATCTGGCCCAGTAACGGTGTACCGTCTCCAGGGGCTCTTGCCTAATGTGGGAGAGATGGTCTAAGTCCGAGCGAGTGTCGTTGGATGAGTCTGGATTTTGATCCGATCTGACACCGGGGGGCACGGAAGGTTCCGAGCCTGACAGTTCGGGGTCTGGAGTATCACCCAATCTCTTCGGCCCGATGCCCGATTCTAAGTCCGGGACTCGGGTCATGTCTTCCTTTGAGTAGGTGTTTGGCTTACTGAGTTCGGTGATCCAGACATAATTCATCCTCAAAGTTTAGGGGCGACCCGTGTGTGGTTCCACCACTACCGCTATCTCATGGGTGGCCGGCGGGGATCTAATGTCCCTCTAGTCGAGTTTAAGCCCAATCCGGTCATAGTCTGTAGCGACCCCTAAAGCGGCGATGCGATCCAAGAGATCAATAAGAGAGGAGAGCTCTATCAGATCCATCTGTTCGGCAAGCTCCGAATTGATGCGAAGGTTATGCGTGATGACCCGAGAGGCCATCGTTGGCGCGACAGCCAATGGGGCGGCCATAATGAGGCTGCCAAGTCGGAGAATCTGGCCTACAGCCAGCGCTCCTCCAGAGATGATGTCGTCCTGGACAACGAGACGAGCCATCAAGCCTTGCAGCGACAACACAGAGGAACTCTCAATGAAAGCACAAATGTCGGTGTCAAAACCGGCGGATCTCGGGTAGGGGGTACCGATCTGTGTGTCTTAGGTTGATGGTAACAGGAAGCAAGGAACACAATGTTTACCCAGGTTTGGGCCCTCTAGATGGAGGTAAAACCCTACTTCCTGCTTGATTAATATTGAAGATATGAGTAGTATAAGAGTAGATCTACTACGAGATCATAGAGGCTAAACCCAAAGAGCTAGCCTATGATGGTATGATTGTAATTGTGATCGGCCTTCTAAGGACCATCCTCTCTGGTTTATATAGACACCGGAGAGGGCTAGGGTTTACATGAAGTCGGTTACAAGGAAGGAAATATAATATCCGGATCACCAAGCTTGTCTTCCACGCAAAGGAGAGTCCCATCCGGACATGCAGTCTTGAGTCTGGTATCTTCACACTTCAATAGTCCGGACGACATATACAGTACGGCTGCCCGGATACCCCCTAATCCAAGACTCCCTCAGCGGGCACCCTCAATACAGACGGATTGCTTAATAACCTCAAGCCGCGGACAGGCATGTACCATCCTCTTTATAAGGCCGAAGTAGCTGTCGGGCAGGGCCTCACCAGGCCACATCCGGACTATGAGGTCCTTCACGGCCAGTTCGGTTGCCCTGTGAAGTTCGACCAATTGCTTCAGTTGGTCACTCAGAGGCATTGGGTGTTTGGTTCCGGTATACTGGGACTAGAACAGCTTCTCCGTCGAGCTCCCCTCATTGGCACGGTAGAACTCCATGGCATCTGATATGCTGCATCGTAGATCTATGAATGTCCCTGGAGAACTCCGAATTCGGGTAAGTAAAATAAATGTCTCCTCCACATGCTTACTTTTCATAATGAATGCCTTACCCGCCGCTATCTTCTTGGCCGCCTGGATTTCCTGGAGGGCCTTTTGGGTTTCGGCCTTGGCATCTGTCGTGCTCTGGAGGGCCTTTGCAAGCTCAGACTCTTGCGTCTTGAAGTCACGCACCAAGGACTTGAATTTCTTTTCGAACTCCTGGAGCTCTTGCTGTACCTCGCTCACCCGAGTATCTTGCTTTTCATGCTCAGTGCTTTGTCTTCAGCCTCTGATAGCACTTTCTTCAGGGCCGCCACTTCGGTCGTGGCCCCTATTTAAAATCATGACGCCTTTTTGTTAACATCATTAATTTTTCCTTTATATGACACATTGACGGGGCATAACTTACCCTTGTTCTCCTCGAGCTGCCTCCTAGTGAGGCTGAGCTCTTCTTCGACCTGCTTTAGGTCCCGCTCGAGTCCGGCGACCTCGGTAGTGCGGGCGGCAGTGGACAGGAGCAACACCTGCTTACTCACACAGACATTCATTGTTAGACTCCTACGGATTGAAAATTGACCCTCCGTTTGGCTTTTCTTTCCGAACACCAAACAGAGCATCAGGGGATACTGTCTATTGGGTGACAATTTTTCACACCCTTGATTACTTACCTCAAAGCCCTTTAGGAGGCTGGTGCAGGCTTGGGTCAATCCACTTTTGGTGGACCGAACCTTCTGAATCACCGTACTCATAAACGTACGGTGCTCTTCATCAATGGAAGCGCCGCGAAGCACTTCCAGCAGACTATCCGACGCCTCCGGCGCGGCAGAGGTCATCGGCATGGCCAGCTCACCCTCCTTAGCAAGGGGCTGCCTACCAGAATCCAGAACCTTTGGAGGTTCCGGCGCAGTGTCCGGCTGGGGGCCCGACTTGCTGCAGCTCTCGTCAGCATAGCCTATGGGGATCTTACCTCCCATATGCCCGGCATCGGGAATTTCGCCTTGGGGCGTCTCCAGAAGCGCCGCCCCCTGTTCCGGTATCCTTTGGGGTAACACCTCAGTGTCATCCGCGGGACGAGGGGAGGTGGCCGTCGGGAAGGAATTCATCTCCGACTCTCTCAGAGACCCATCCGAAGAGGACACCTTGAGATGGGACCCGGCCGGACTACATATGCATGTGTGGCGTTATTACAAACTATGAAGTTAAGGCGCACTAGAGGTATTACAGAGTCCGGACACTTACGATCTTGCCAGGGGCTTGCCCCTGGGCATCCACTCCTCCTCGCTGTAGGAGGCCGTGGTGGAGTGATCCGGAAGGGATGCCTTTCCCTTCTTCGGCATCCTAGCCTCCCCCTGTGGGGCGGCTTTTCTTTTCTTCTCCTCCCCAGTGCAGGGAGGGGGAATTTCTTCATGTTTCCCCCCGTCTCTGTGGGAGGAATCTTCCTCGCCGTCCTTGGATGACGAGTCGAGTACGGCCCTGCGCCGGAGACCTTTTCTGGTCCCCACGACCGCTTTCTTGCACCTTTTGGCCTCCCCGGATGGGGCGGCCTTCTTTTTCTTCTTCCCCCCCCCCCCCTTGTGGGAGGAGCGCACCTCATCGTCTTCGGACGAGGCGTCCGGTGTAACCTTGCGCTGGAGACCCATCCTGGTCCCCGTGGCTTTCTTTTCGGCCTTCTTCTCCGGCACCTTGTAAGGCGCCGGAACTAGCATCTCTGTCAGGAGTGTGGTTGCTGGATCTTCTGGTAGCGGAGTCGGACAGTCGATCCGTTCCACCGTCACCACGTAATCCTGTTTGATAAATATGGTGACTTAAAATCCTCCCATGAATATGATGGGAAAGGTACATCTAGTGATGATCAGAGAACTTACCGGATTGGCAAGCCGCGTGGCACTGAGTCCACGGTCCTCGGTTGTGGGAGGAGGTACTTCGGTGGCCTTGAACAGCACCTTCCAGACGTCCTTATGCGTCGTGACGAAAAGCTCTCGCAGCGTCTGGTGTTCGGCCGGATGGAACTCCCACAGAGTGAATGCCCGTCTTTGGCACAGAAGGATTCGGCGGAAGAGCATAACCTGGACCGCGTTGAGAAGCTTGATCTTCTTGTCCATCATGTTTTTGATGCAGTTCTGAAGTCCTGTCAGCTCCGCAGGTTCGCCCCAGGCCAGGCCCTTCTTTTCCCAGGAGGTGAGCCACATGGGGATTCTGGATCGGAATTCAGGGGCCACCGCCCAGTTGGCGTCGCGCGGCTCGGTGATGTAGAACCACCCCGATTGCCACCCTTTGACGGTCTCCAAGAAGGAGCTGTCAAGCCAGGTAACGTTGGGCATCTTGCCCACCATGGCGCCTCCGCACTCCGCTTGCTGGCCGCTCATGATCTTCGGCTTCACGCAGAAGATTCGTAGCCACAGGCCGAAGTGGGGCTTGATGCGAAGGAAGGCCTCGCACACGACGATAAACGCTGAGATGTTAAGGACGAAATTTGGGGCTAGATCATGGAAGTCTAGCCCATAGTAAAACATGAGCCCGCGGACAAATGGATGAAGTGGAAATCCTAGTCCGCGGATGAAATGAGAGAGGGACACTACTCTTTCCCGAGACTTTGGAGTGGGGGTATCTGTCCCTCCGCTGGAAGCCTGTGTTCAACGTTTGCAGCCAGGTATCCGGCCGCCCGAAGCTTGGTAATGTCCTCCTCCGTGAATGAGGAGGCCATCAACTTGCCTCCCGCTCCGGACATGCTGCGAATGGTCCTACGGAGAAGGTGAGAACTTGGGCGCTAGGGCTCGAGAGTGTGAGAATGGATGAGCAAAGGAGGAAGAAGGCGTGGGTAAAAATGGGAGATCCTTATCCCTTTATAGAGGTGGCGAAAACTGTGCGCCTCCCCGCTTGCCTGATAAAATCGCTTATTTTCCAAGCGCCATGTTAAATGGCACGGCTGGGTGACCTGTAGCCATATTAATGAGGATCCCGTGATAAGGGGACACGATCTCTTCTTCGACAAGACATGCCAAGGAAACCGCCTTGCAATATGTGTGGTGGCTGATTGTGGGAAAACGGTTGGAATAATGACTCGGCCATGGTGTGATGTTGTCATGACCGGTTTTTCCGGGTATCAATTCCCAGAAAGAGACCGTCGTGCTCATCAGCCCCAGGATTACTGTTAGCTGATGAGGCTCCAACTTGATATAGAAATTCCAAGCAAGATACAAAATATGTAGTACAAGACCATTCTGGCCGGTGAGTACAACGAATGGTTTCCAGTGGTTGAGGGCGGAAGCGGTTTGTGGATCATCAGTGTCTGTAGGACTCCATTTCCCAACAGGAACAGCTGACCAGGTTAACTCCTATCTTCACGGGGCTGCTATCACCGTTGCTTAGGTTCCGGGGCTGTCATCGCCACACTCCTCTCCGTGCAAGAAAAATCTGGCCAAGACAATAGCCAGGGACAAGCCAGTGAGTACTTTGAATGTACTCGCAAACATTGTGAACACAGGTATAATATGACAATGATGTGCTGAGAAATATTTTATGCTCATGAGGTCAGTCACAAAAGATAAACAAAACTCTGATGCTAATAAGCATGTTATATATGAGTATGCAATGCCATAGAAGCATTCAAATTTTTGAAATAAATAACAAGCATGCTCATAAAGGGCTTTAAAAGAAATGCCACAGTCGGGCGTCTGAGCGACACCACATAAAGGGCTTTAAAAGAAAAGCCATAGCCGGGCGTCTGAGCGACACCACATAAAGGGCTTTAAAAGAAATGCCACAGTCGGGCGTCTGAGCGACACCACATAAAGGGCTTTAAAAGAAAAGCCACAGTCGGGCGTTTGAGCGACACCACATAAAGGGCTTTAAAAGAAATGCCATAGTCGGGCGTCTGAGCGACACCACATAAAGGGCTTTAAAAGAAAGGCCAGAGTCGGG
>NW_025230955.1:0-12471 GCF_018294505.1 Triticum aestivum
CCCGACTCTGGCCTTTCTTTTAAAGCCCTTTATGTGGTGTCGCTCAGACGCCCGACTATGGCATTTCTTTTAAAGCCCTTTATGTGGTGTCGCTCAAACGCCCGACTGTGGCTTTTCTTTTAAAGCCCTTTATGTGGTGTCGCTCAGACGCCCGACTGTGGCATTTCTTTTAAAGCCCTTTATGTGGTGTCGCTCAGACGCCCGGCTATGGCTTTTCTTTTAAAGCCCTTTATGTGGTGTCGCTCAGACGCCCGACTGTGGCATTTCTTTTAAAGCCCTTTATGAGCATGCTTGTTATTTATTTCAAAAATTTGAATGCTTCTATGGCATTGCATACTCATATATAACATGCTTATTAGCATCAGAGTTTTGTTTATCTTTTGTGACTGACCTCATGAGCATAAAATATTTCTCAGCACATCATTGTCATATTATACCTGTGTTCACAATGTTTGCGAGTACATTCAAAGTACTCACTGGCTTGTCCCTGGCTATTGTCTTGGCCAGATTTTTCTTGCACGGAGAGGAGTGTGGCGATGACAGCCCCGGAACCTAAGCAACGGTGATAGCAGCCCCGTGAAGATAGGAGTTAACCTGGTCAGCTGTTCCTGTTGGGAAATGGAGTCCTACAGACACTGATGATCCACAAACCGCTTCCGCCCTCAACCACTGGAAACCATTCGTTGTACTCACCGGCCAGAATGGTCTTGTACTACATATTTTGTATCTTGCTTGGAATTTCTATATCAAGTTGGAGCCTCATCAGCTAACAGTAATCCTGGGGCTGATGAGCACGACGGTCTCTTTCTGGGAATTGATACCCGGAAAAACCGGTCATGACAACATCACACCATGGCCGAGTCATTATTCCAACCGTTTTCCCACAATCAGCCACCACACATATTGCAAGGCGGTTTCCTTGGCATGTCTTGTCGAAGAAGAGATCGTGTCCCCTTATCACGGGATCCTCATTAATATGGCTACAGGTCACCCAGCCGTGCCATTTAACATGGCGCTTGGAAAATAAGCGATTTTATCAGGCAAGCGGGGAGGCGCACAGTTTTCGCCACCTCTATAAAGGGATAAGGATCTCCCATTTTTACCCACGCCTTCTTCCTCCTTTGCTCATCCATTCTCACACTCTCGAGCCCTAGCGCCCAAGTTCTCACCTTCTCCGTAGGACCATTCGCAGCATGTCCGGAGCGGGAGGCAAGTTGATGGCCTCCTCATTCACGGAGGAGGACATTACCAAGCTTCGGGCGGCCGGATACCTGGCTGCAAACGTTGAACACAGGCTTCCAGCGGAGGGACAGATACCCCCACTCCAAAGTCTCGGGAAAGAGTAGTGTCCCTCTCTCATTTCATCCGCGGACTAGGATTTCCACTTCATCCATTTGTCCGCGGGCTCATGTTTTACTATGGGCTAGACTTCCATGATCTAGCCCCAAATTTCGTCCTTAACATCTCAGCGTTTATCGTCGTGTGCGAGGCCTTCCTTCGCATCAAGCCCCACTTCGGCCTGTGGCTACGAATCTTCTGCGTGAAGCCGAAGATCATGAGCGGCCAGCAAGCGGAGTGCGGAGGCGCCATGGTGGGCAAGATGCCCAACGTTACCTGGCTTGACAGCTCCTTCTTGGAGACCGTCAAAGGGTGGCAATCGGGGTGGTTCTACATCACCGAGCCGCGCGACGCCAACTGGGCGGTGGCCCCTGAATTCCGATCCAGAATCCCCATGTGGCTCACCTCCTGGGAAAAGAAGGGCCTGGCCTGGGGCGAACCTGCGGAGCTGACAGGACTTCAGAACTGCATCAAAAACATGATGGACAAGAAGATCAAGCTTCTCAACGCGGTCCAGGTTATGCTCTTCCGCCGAATCCTTCTGTGCCAAAGACGGGCATTCACTCTGTGGGAGTTCCATCCGGCCGAACACCAGACGCTGCGAGAGCTTTTCGTCACGACGCATAAGGACGTCTGGAAGGTGCTGTTCAAGGCCACCGAAGTACCTCCTCCCACAACCGAGGACCGTGGACTCAGTGCCACGCGGCTTGCCAATCCGGTAAGTTCTCTGATCATCACTAGATGTACCTTTCCCATCATATTCATGGGAGGATTTTAAGTCACCATATTTATCAAACAGGATTACGTGGTGACGGTGGAACGGATCGACTGTCCGACTCCGCTACCAGAAGATCCAGCAACCACACTCCTGACAGAGATGCTAGTTCCGGCGCCTTACAAGGTGCCGGAGAAGAAGGCCGAAAAGAAAGCCACGGGGACCAGGATGGGTCTCCAGCGCAAGGTTACACCGGACGCCTCGTCCGAAGACGATGAGGTGCGCTCCTCCCACAAGGGGGGGGGGGAAGAAGAAAAAGAAGGCCGCCCCATCAGGGGAGGCCAAAAGGTGCAAGAAAGCGGTCGTGGGGACCAGAAAAGGTCTCCGGCGCAGGGCCGTACTCGACTCGTCATCCAAGGACGGCGAGGAAGATTCCTCCCACAGAGACGGGGGGAAACATGAAGAAATTCCCCCTCCCTGCACTGGGGAGGAGAAGAAAAGAAAAGCCGCCCCACAGGGGGAGGCTAGGATGCCGAAGAAGGGAAAGGCATCCCTTCCGGATCACTCCACCACGGCCTCCTACAGCGAGGAGGAGTGGATGCCCAGGGGCAAGCCCCTGGCAAGATCGTAAGTGTCCGGACTCTGTAATACCTCTAGTGCGCCTTAACTTCATAGTTTGTAATAACGCCACACATGCATATGTAGTCCGGCCGGGTCCCATCTCAAGGTGTCCTCTTCGGATGGGTCTCTGAGAGAGTCGGAGATGAATTCCTTCCCGACGGCCACCTCCCCTCGTCCCGCGGATGACACTGAGGTGTTACCCCAAAGGATACCGGAACAGGGGGCGGCGCTTCTGGAGACGCCCCAAGGCGAAATTCCCGATGCCGGGCATATGGGAGGTAAGATCCCCATAGGCTATGCTGACGAGAGCTGCAGCAAGTCGGGCCCCCAGCCGGACACTGCGCCGGAACCTCCAAAGGTTCTGGATTCTGGTAGGCAGCCCCTTGCTAAGGAGGGTGAGCTGGCCATGCCGATGACCTCTGCCGCGCCGGAGGCGTCGGATAGTCTGCTGGAAGTGCTTCGCGGCGCTTCCATTGATGAAGAGCACCGTACGTTTATGAGTACGGTGATTCAGAAGGTTCGGTCCACCAAAAGTGGATTGACCCAAGCCTGCACCAGCCTCCTAAAGGGCTTTGAGGTAAGTAATCAAGGGTGTGAAAAATTGTCACCCAATAGACAGTATCCCCTGATGCTCTGTTTGGTGTTCGGAAAGAAAAGCCAAACGGAGGGTCAATTTTCAATCCGTAGGAGTCTAACAATGAATGTCTGTGTGAGTAAGCAGGTGTTGCTCCTGTCCACTGCCGCCCGCACTACCGAGGTCGCCGGACTCGAGCGGGACCTAAAGCAGGTCGAAGAAGAGCTCAGCCTCACTAGGAGGCAGCTCGAGGAGAACAAGGGTAAGTTATGCCCCGTCAATGTGTCATATAAAGGAAAAATTAATGATGTTAACAAAAAGGCGTCATGATTTTAAATAGGGGCCACGACCGAAGTGGCGGCCCTGAAGAAAGTGCTATCAGAGGCTGAAGACAAAGCACTGAGCATGAAAAGCAAGATACTCGGGTGAGCGAGGTACAGCAAGAGCTCCAGGAGTTCGAAAAGAAATTCAAGTCCTTGGTGCGTGACTTCAAGACGCAAGAGTCTGAGCTTGCAAAGGCCCTCCAGAGCACGACAGATGCCAAGGCCGAAACCCAAAAGGCCCTCCAGGAAATCCAGGCGGCCAAGAAGATAGCGGCGGGTAAGGCATTCATTATGAAAAGTAAGCATGTGGAGGAGACATTTATTTTACTTACCCGAATTCGGAGTTCTCCAGGGACATTCATAGATCTACGATGCAGCATATCAGATGCCATGGAGTTCTACCGTGCCAATGAGGGGAGCTCGACGGAGAAGCTGTTCTAGTCCCAGTATACCGGAACCAAACACCCAATGCCTCTGAGTGACCAACTGAAGCAATTGGTCGAACTTCACAGGGCAACCGAACTGGCCGTGAAGGACCTCATAGTCCGGATGTGGCCTGGTGAGGCCCTGCCCGACAGCTACTTCGGCCTTATAAAGAGGATGGTACATGCCTGTCCGCGGCTTGAGGTTATTAAGCAATCCGTCTGTATTGAGGGTGCCCGCTGAGGGAGTCTTGGATTAGGGGGTATCCGGGCAGCCGTACTGTATATGTCGTCCGGACTATTGAAGTGTGAAGATACCAGACTCAAGACTGCATGTCCGGATGGGACTCTCCTTTGCGTGGAAGACAAGCTTGGTGATCCGGATATTATATTTCCTTCCTTGTAACCGACTTCATGTAAACCCTAGCCCTCTCCGGTGTCTATATAAACCAGAGAGGATGGTCCTTAGAAGGCCGATCACAATTACAATCATACCATCATAGGCTAGCTCTTTGGGTTTAGCCTCTATGATCTCGTAGTAGATCTACTCTTATACTACTCATATCTTCAATATTAATCAAGCAGGAAGTAGGGTTTTACCTCCATCTAGAGGGCCCAAACCTGGGTAAACATTGTGTTCCTTGCTTCCTGTTACCATCAACCTAAGACACACAGATCGGTACCCCCTACCCGAGATCCGCCGGTTTTGACACCGACATTTGTGCTTTCATTGAGAGTTCCTCTGTGTTGTCGCTGCAAGGCTTGATGGCTCGTCTCGTTGTCCAGGACGACATCATCTCTGGAGGAGCGCTGGCTGTAGGCCAGATTCTCCGACTTGGCAGCCTCATTATGGCCGCCCCATTGGCTGTCGCGCCAACGATGGCCTCTCGGGTCATCACGCATAACCTTCGCATCAATTCGGAGCTTGCCGAACAGATGGATCTGATAGAGCTCTCCTCTCTTATTGATCTCTTGGATCGCATCGCCGCTTTAGGGGTCGCTACAGACTATGACCGGATTGGGCTTAAACTCGACTAGAGGGACATTAGATCCCCGCCGGCCACCCATGAGATAGCGGTAGTGGTGGAACCACACACGGGTCGCCCCTAAACTTTGAGGATGAATTATGTCTGGATCACCGAACTCAGTAAGCCAAACACCTACTCAAAGGAAGACATGACCCGAGTCCCGGACTTAGAATCGGGCATCGGGCCGAAGAGATTGGGTGATACTCCAGACCCCGAACTGTCAGGCTCGGAACCTTCCGTGCCCCCCGGTGTCAGATCGGATCAAAATCCAGACTCATCCAACGACACTCGCTCGGACTTAGACCATCTCTCCCACATTAGGCAAGAGCCCCTGGAGACGGTACACCGTTACTGGGCCAGATTCCTCCTTGCGCTTAACAAGGTCGAGGACTGCCACAAAGAGGACGTAGTCTCACTTTTCTGCAAAAACTACACGAACAAACGACTCCTTAATGCTATAGGTCGCCGTGACATAGTACACTTTGCGAACTTGGCAACCATAGTACAAAAGTACTGTGCGATGGAAAGCGCCTGGAAGACCCAAACAGAATTTTGGGATAGTACGGCCCTCACCAGAACCTTTGTCCGAACTAAACGGCTGAACTCTCGTAAGTCGGCCAATTCAATTCCCAAGAAACCAAAGCCCACCCCAGGGCGTGGAACCTTATTGGAAGAATGACTCAATGGGCCATGTAAGCTTCAGAGTACGCCGGATGCAACACCAAACCATAGCCTTAGGGCATGTTGGATACTCCGGCAGGTATCTAAAAGTAGCGAGGATCTCCTCGAGAGCTGAAAGTGCTAGTTATTGACTAGAGGGGGGTGAATAGGCAATTTTTATCAAAGTCTTCAAAACGTGGAAGTTTCAAAGACAAACAATAGAAATGACCTAATTGATATGTAGTGGAAGATAAACTACAACAAGCAAGCCATTGTCAAGTATGCAATAATGTGAATGTACAAAGACTAATAGCAGCTAGGTAGTAAGGATCAGGATGGAAGATAGTATGAAGCCAATCAACGATAGTAGTCAAACAATAAAGTCAAACAGATAAGACAAATAAGCAATGACTTCATGAAGACAAACTCAAAGTAAAGAAGAGAAGGGATAGAACCAGTCACTTGTTGAAGACACATGATTTGTTGGACCAGTTCCAGTTGCTGTGACAACTATACGTCTGGTTAGGGAGGCTAAGATTCAACTCAGAAGACCGCGTCTTCACCTTATTCCCCTTGAGCTAAGGACACACAGTCCTCACCCAATCACTCTGATAAGTCTTCAAGGTAGAGTTACGAACCTTCACAGACTTCGTTCACCGGCGATCCACAATGACTCTTGGATGCTCAGAACGTGACGCCTAACCGGCTGGAGGATACACAGTCCTCAAGTGTAATACGTCTTCAGGTCACACAGATAGAAAGACTTCAGTGATGCCTAACACTCTTTGGCTCTGGGTGTTTGGGCTTTGTCCTCGCAAGGATTCCTCTCTCAAAGGCTTCGAGGTGGGTTGCTCTCAAAACGACAAAAGCCGTAACTAACTCTGAGCAGCCACCAATTTATGGTGTAGGGGGTGGGCTATTTATAGCCACAAGGCAACCCGACCTGATATGTCCGAAATGACCCTGGGTCACTAAGGAACTGACACGTGTTCCAACGGTCAGATTTCAAACACACACGGCAACTTTACTTGGGCTACAAGCAAAGCTGACTCATCCCGCTCTGGATAAGATTTGCACTCATTGTCTTCGCTCGAAGACATAGGATTTGGGTTGAGCATCACTTCAGTCACTCTGACTTTGTTCACTTGGACCCCACTTAACAGTATGGTGGTTCCTATGACTCACAAAGAAGAAAAGGAAACAACGAAACAACTCAGTCTTCGCGCTCCATAGTCTTCACTCAATGTCTTCTCATGTCATAGTCTTCAGTGTGAATATCTTCACACACCACCATTGTCTTCAATGTCTTCATTCATTTTTAGGGGTCATCTTCGGTAGGTAAACCGAATCAATGAGGGACACTACCTGCGTTATCCTGCAATTCTCACAAATGCATTAGTCCCTCAACCAACTTTGTCGTCAATACTCCAAAACCAACTAGGGGTGGCACTAGATGCACTTACAATCTCCCCCTTTCTGGTGATTGATGACAAACTGGTTGAAGTTTTCAACGGGAAAGAAGTATGTGAAATTGTAAAGGATAGTTTATTATCTTCATAAGTGGCAAGGGCTCCCCCTGAAGATGTGCATATAAGTAATTTGCTTTGGGAATGCAAATGCACATGGTAGGTTGTACTTGTGGAGATCCTCTTCAACTTATGAAGATAATTCATCATGCATGAAATGATATAACTAAGAGAATGACATGCATAATGAAAAATGGACGTCTGCGGAATGATCTAAGTGCGGATTGATTTTAGTGCGGAAGTTATCATCGCACATGAAAGAGCAAATGAGTAGTAGACGACCATCGAGTTTAAGTGTTACAACTCAAAGAACGAAATATATCAAAAGCAAGAGTTGTAAACACTAGGCAAAATATAAGCACGCGCCCATATGAACCCGCTTGAAGACTATCAAACTCATATGCTTCTCCGCCTTTTGTCAGTAATGACCAAAAAGGTTTGAAGAGATAGAGCATCTACTCGTCCTCATGAGGAGTAGGTGAAGCAGTAGGGTTGTCGTTGTTATTTGGCGGTGCAGACAAACATGGTAAAGTGTCGATGCATGCAGAAGTAGGGGGCGGTGAAGTAGCATCGTCTTCATCATCGATCATATTGGCATGCACAGTTGCCGCGGAGGAAGAATAGTCAGAGTCTTCAAGAGATGGAGTTCTTCGTAGGACAGCATTCTGTGGAGGAGTGGAGTCAAACTTGAATCTTTCAGTGAAGCCATCGTCTTGAAGATCTGCTTCAGCACTAAGCAGGGTCAAACTCTTCCATGATCGCCGACAAGTTTCGTGAGTGACAAATGCATTCTTGGTGGCAATATTTCGAATGCGATTTACGTCCACCAAGAGGCTTTGCATCTGACGCTTGAGCCAAAAGTGATGCTTATCTTGTTTCTGATGTAGTGCCACAAGAAGTTCTCGGTCATTTAGGACACGAGAGCGCTTCCTAGGCCTTTGAGCAATTTTGCTCTTAGTAGCTTTAGTTGGAGCACGATGAGGTAGACGAGTGTTCCCAGCCATTGGATAGATACGAGTTACAACTTGGACTCCTTCCATAGGCTAAGTGAAGCTTTGGTGTTCAGCATTTTGAAGACAAAGAGGCTTCTTGGCAGGCTCAGGATATATGGCTTCAACTGACATATCAACCTTTGGTAGAAAGATCACATGATTGCAAGCAGAGGGCTGATAGTTGATAGCAGAATGTTGCTTGATGAGGCGCATGACACATGGAGCATAGAATTTCAGGCCGAAAAGGTCAGATCCAGATGCAGCCAGTTGCCTGAGGAAGAAATCTTGTACATTGAAGCTGATGCCATTGAGGATGTAAAAGACCAATGTCTTCATGGCTCCTTCAAGTTTTTCAGCTGATGAGTGTCCTTTGATAGGCCATAGAGTCCGCCTGATGATGTGATATATGGTGGGCGGCAGATACTCAAGGTCATCAACAAAGAACTCCTTTGGGTATTCAGCGTCATGTGGCAATGGCTTCATCATGCTCAACATCTGGCTCATGTTTGGTTCTGGCTTATGGAAGATGCTCTCCAGTGCATTGCGGTGGTTTTGACAACCAGGTTCATACAGCTCTCCGGGAGTGGATAGGCCTGTAAGCTCAATGATGTCAAGAGCTTTGGCTTCATGATGCATTTCCTGTCATCCACTCGAGAACCCATGTCTTTGTATCTCTGTTGTAGCCGCGAATGTGGAGGGTAGCATAGAATTGAAGCAAAAGTTCTTCATTCCAATGTTCTTTGTCCTTCACAAAGCTGAGCAGACCAGCATCACGAAAGCAGTCAAGTGCTTCTTCTAAGCATGGCAGTCCAGCAATGGCTTCAGTGTTGAGGCGCATATGAGGGAAAATGCGCCCTTGATCATACAGCACACAGGAGTAATAGCTTTGTTGCTGATGACTCCAGAGACGATCAGATGATATTCTTGGCCTTGTGTAGGGGTTCTTTGAGCTGTCAAAGAAGGTGTTGTGGCTTTTGAAGCCATTTGCAATGAAGGACCTGATAGGTGTGGCAGTACCTGGAAACCTTGGCAATCTTGGCTTTGGTTTCTAGACCTGAGGCCTATGCTCAATGTGATAGTCAAACTGAGGACCAGAGACATTAGGCGGAGGGACCAGAACGGGCCATCTTACTATGATTAGCTCTCCATGGTTGTAAGCTTGCTCAATTGTATAGGGCCTTGGTGGCAGAACAGGAGCAGTGGCAGCAACAGTGGCTTCAGGCTCCACAACAGAAGCTTCAGGAGCAGTTGCAGCATTGACTTATGGTAGGTTGCTTAGTGCCGGCTCCACATTAGCTTCAGCCATGACTACGTCATTGGCTTCATTCGTGTTAGTGGTGGCAGCCTCAACATTTTCAACCTCCACTTGATGAGCTGGAGGGTCTGGCACAGACACGTTCACTTCAGGAACAACTTCTTCAGTTATGGGGGGAGTAGGGACACGTTCTTCTTCATGTTCATCATCGGCTGATGCAGCCGGATTGTCTTCACAGCTGGGGCTTCAGACACGGGGACATTCACAGTTGGAGTGGCTTCTGAAAACACTTGACATGCAACAGGTTGATGGTGCACTTCTCCTTCTGGAATGCTCGAAAGAGGGACTTGATGCTTTGGTCCTTTGTGAAGCCTTTGTAATATAGGCGACGCCTTTGGATATGGAGTAGGTAGGTCCTCATCCTCTTCAACTTGCATAGATGATGTGACTTGTTGTTGTTGGGGAGTACTGGGGGAGTCTTGTTGTTGCGGGCGATCAGCCCATGATGCATCCTGAGCAATTGGCTTTAGAGGACGACCAATGCTGATGATTTCGCTGTTCATGAGAACAGGCGATGATACCACATTGTGTTCAATCTGAGGAAGAACTTCATCATCTTCGACATTGTCATGGTGACCAATGTCTTCAGCAGTGATGGGATCAACTGTTGGAATCTCTTCAGCTTCATGAGCCTCTGTGGAAGCAGGCTCATCAATAATCATACATAGTTCTTGGTTTGCAGATGCAGGACGAACCACAGAGATGGGTTCAACAACAAGGGACTCTGTGGGAGCAACCCGATTCTTCTTGGTTTTGCGCTTCCTCTTGGAGGGAGCAGCATCAGAGGCTTCAGTGTTTTTCCTTTTTCTGGCTTCAGCCTCTGCAGCCCTCGTCTTCTTCTGTTCTGAAGCGGTTGACATGACCTTTGGCTTCGAGCCAGTCATGCTGCTAGGGAAGACTATGTGAGGTTCTTCTTGCCTTGACGGTGCAGATTGGACTGTCTATTACTTCTTCTTCTTTGCAGCCATCCTGGGGTCAAAACACTACTGAGATCACTTGACAGCTCCTTTGACACCCTTGCCCTCATGATACAAGAACGCCCTGACTTCAAGATACTCGATCCGTCTGATATACTTGATAGGCTCAACACACATGAGTTCCAGCTTTCTGATGCCAGGACAACCAAGAGCCTTGCGCTTCTCAGCCTCATTGTAGGCAAGCACACACTTGTCAGCCAGACTCTTCATGCGTTCTCTAGAGCCTCGAGCTTCTTCACGCTTCTTGTGAAAGGCTTCTTTGAGCTCGTGCAACATGATCTTGAAGTTTTTGACATCTTGCACGTTGAGCGTGGCCACATGCTTCTTGAACTGAGCCTTTTCATAGTCAATCTTGTGCTTCAGTTCGACGATGCACTGAGCAATAGCTAGCTCAGAAGCAATAGCACCATTAAAGGAGACGCTGAGGCTAATGGGAAGTTGCAAATCATCAAAGCTGAGATTTGATGTGTCAAACCACTCATCAATGAAGTTATGGATAACTGCCACGTCAAAGAGAGGCAAATTGTTGAAGATCTCTGCTTCTTCCTTGCTCTTGATCAGTTGCTCAAGAGCATCATCTGCAAGATCATCATCGCTGGACAGATCAATGTGCTCTTCACGCAGAATGGCAGCAGGAGTCAAAGTCTGATCAATACTCTTGATGATTTTCTTTTTCTTCTCCGTCTTCTTGGAGATCCGTGAAAGATCTTCAGACTGCACACTGTCTTCAGGAGGTGCAGTGGCCAGTGGCTTCACACGTGACGCTTTTGGAGGTGTAGCTGATGTTGAAGCCTTAATTTTCTTTGGCTTCTGTGGACTTGGAGGAGGAGTTGGGGCTTCATCAGTATCAGCATCATTATCAGAATGATCCACTTTGGCACCTTGTACCAAGATGTAAGATATGAGGCAATCAAGGTTCGCGAAGGGACCAATTTCATTTTCTTCAGCTTCACGTGTGCCGTCATCACGGGGAGCAGAGGGACCAGGATTGAAGTCCAATCCCCATGACTTCTTGTTTTCCTTTGCCGATGCCTTTGCATACTGGAAGTTGCGCTTGAAGAGATTATCGTCACGACACCAGAGCAATGATGATGGATCGGCATTTTCAGGCTGTGGTCCACGGACCATACAAGGATAGAATTCTTGTGCAATAGCTTCAACTTTGTTCTTAGGGGGAAGGCCTCGACAGAGAATATCACCCCAAGGACTTTTGATTACATTTTTCTCAGCGTACTCCTGGGTCACGAACTTGTACTTGAACCATTGTTCAGCCCAATAACGTTGAATCCATTGGATTCGGGTCTTGCGCTAATTATAATCCTCTTCAGGATCTGTCTTGTAGATTTCTGCGAGGTCATTAGGCAAATCTTTTGATGTTCCCCCTCGATGCTGTCTGCCACCCTTCCTTACTGATTTCTCTGCAGCCATGAACTTGAAACTGAATGGCTTCAATATGTTCAAAGGCTTCAAAGGTTTTTGCTTGCAGGTCAGACATGAACTGGCTTCGGGAGATTCAATGTGTTGTTGTAAGAATTCTGCAAACGAATGCAGACTATGAGAACCTAGGGATTCTCCAACGGACATGTACCTGTGACAACATTAGAGATGCGAGGGAAGGGGAAGAGGTCATATGCATTCTCAGAAGATTTTGAAGATAAATCAGTTTGAAGACATTGACCTCATGTTGCGAAGACATTCACTTATATGCTGAGAGTTGGTTCCAGATTTGTACGAATCCGTGAATAAGGACAAGTCAGGAATCTAACTAGATATCAAACTTAAGTGAATATACTAGGCAGTATGAGATGCAGACAGAATAGATCTAACTTTGTATAGACAGAAACCAATTTTGGTAAATTGGATGAATCATTGAGGATCAAAAAGCTGGTAAAAATAGAGTTATATTTACCACACGATGAACTGCTAGATGGGATGAATAGGAGACCGAGCAGTTCAATCCACCGTGCCCTAACTTGGCGA
>NW_025230956.1:0-12465 GCF_018294505.1 Triticum aestivum
GAGTCCTCTTCTTAAATAAGGGACTAGGCATACCAGCTCTCCTCGAGAGGGATGGGGGATGCTCTCTGCTTGCTCTCCGCCGCTATAAGTGGCGATCCTGGCTCGAACTGGGACCATATATGCTGGGGGAAGGAGCCCCTTGGATTGAAGCACTACGAGTTCACTATGCAGGACGGAGCATCTCTCCCAATACCTAGGCTTGGGGCTGGGAGCGCGTGAGGAGGAGCCGCGTCGGCTGTCCATGATGGAATGGATTTTTTGGTCAGAAGTGCTCCAATGAATGCTTGCGAAGGGGAGATGGTGTGGTTCGGATCTACATCCCCGTCTCTTTTTATAGACAGCTTATTTGAGTCGCTAGGGGGGGAAATGCAAAATTACCCTGGCTTTTCGCATTCATTCAACATGTGGAAAATGGCCTATATTGGGCGTGGAAGCCAAGGAGCGCAACATTTATCAGAAGCCGGACACTATTCTACAAGTACATGGAGCTGGAGAAGAACCCGCCTTGCAATGCCGAAGACAATTTGCACGCCGGACTCGTCATCATTGAAGCCTGGTTCGGGGGCTACTGAGGGAGTCCTGGATTAGGGGGTGTGACCTTTGGCCGGACTCCCGGACTATGAAGATACAAGATTGAAGACTTCATCCCGTGTCCGGATAGGGACTTTCCTTGGCGTGGAAGGCAAGCTTGGCGATACGATATGAAGATCTCCTCCCATTGTAACCGACTCTGTGTAACCCTAGCCCTCTCCGGTGTCTATATAAACCGGAGAGTTTTAGTCCATGGACGAACAACAATCATACCATAGGCTAGCTTCTAGGGTTTAGCCTCTCTGATCTCGTGGTAGATCAACTCTTGTAATACCCATACCATCAATATTAATCAAGCAGGAGTAGGGTTTTACCTCCATCGAGAGGGCCCGAACCTGGGTAAAAACATCGTGTCCCTTGTCTCCTGTTACCATCCGCCTAGACGCACAGTTCGGGACCCCCTACCCGAGATCCGCCGGTTTTGACACCGACACTAGTGCCAGTTTCTGTTTTTTTGCCTGTTTTAGAGTTTCGCATAAAAGGAATACCAAACAGAGTGCAAACGGAATAAAACATTCACGATGATCTTTCTTGGACCAGAAGCAAACCAGGATACTTGGATATGAAGTAGGAGACGCAATGATGCAGCCACGAGGGTGGAGGGCGCGCCCAGGGGGTAGGGTGCGCCCCCTACCTCGTGGGCCCCACGGAGCTCTCCTGACCAAATTCTTTCACCCACATATACTCTTATACCCCTAAACAATAAGGGGGAGCCACAAAAACAATTTTCCACCATCGCAACCATCTGTGCATGTGAGATCCCATCTAGGGGCCTTTTTCGGCGTCCTTCCGGAGGGGGATTTGATCACGGAGGGATTCTACATCAACACCATTGCCCTTACGATTAAGCGTGAGTAGTTTACCACTGACCTATGGGGTCATAGCTAGGATCTAGATGGCTTCTTCTCTCTCTTTAATTCTCAATACCATGCTTTCCTCGATGTTCTGGGAGATCTATTCGATGTAATACTCTTTTGCGGTGTGTCTTCTGAGATCTGATGAATTATGGATTTATGATCAGATTATCTATGAATATTATTTAAGTCTTCTCTGAATTTTTATATGCATGATTTGATATCTTTGCAAGTCTCTTAGAATTATTGGTTTAGTTTGGCCTACTAGATTGGTTTTTCTTACAATGGGAGAAGTGCTTAGTTTTGGGTTCAATCTTGCAGTGTTCTTTCTCACTGACAGTAGGGGCAGCAAGGCACGCATTTTATTGTTGCCATCGAGGATAAAAAAGATGGGGTTTTCATCATATTGCTTGATTTAATTCCTCTACATCATGTCATCTTACTTAATGTGTTACTATGTTCTTTATGAACTTAATACTCCAGATGCAGGCAGGAGTCGGTCGGTGTGTGGAGTAATAGTAGTAGATGTAGAATTGTTTCAGTCTACTTGACACGGATGTGATTCCTATGTTCATGATCATTGCTTTAGATATCGCCATAATTATGCGCTCTTCTATCAATTGCTCGCAGTAATATGTTCACCCACCGTATTATTTGCTATCTTGAGAGAAGCCACTAGTGAAACCTATGGCCCCTGAGTCTCATTTCCATCATATAAGTTCTATTTTCCATCTTATTTGTTTTGAATCTACTATTTTGCAATCTTTTACTTTCCGATCTATAAACCAAAATTACCAAAAATACTTACTTTATCATTTATCTATCTCATTCAGATCTCACTTTTGCAAGTAATCGTGAAGGGATTGACAACCCCTTTATCGTGTTGGGTGCAACTTGTTGATTGTTTGTGTAGGTATTCAGTGACTTGTGTGTTGTCTCCTACTGGATTGATACCTTGGTTCTCAAGCTGAGGAAAATACTTACTCTACTTTGCTGCATCACCCTTTCCTCTTCAAGGGAAAAACCAATACAAGCTCAAGAGGTAGCAACATCTCGCCGTGATACCAGGCTACCCCGACGCTGTCTCGCCTCCCCCTACGGTGAACGTCGTCGCTGCTGATGACCCACAAGTATAGGGGATCGCAACAGTTTTCGTGGGTTGAATATTCAACCCAAATTTGTTGATTCGACACAAGGGCAGCCAAAGAATATTCTCAAGTAATAGCAGCTGAGTTGTCAATTCAACTACACCTGGAAACTTAGTATCTGCAGCAAGGTGTTTAGTAGCAAAGTAATATGATAGTGGTGGTGACGGTAACAAAAGTAAAGACAGTAAAAGTAATGTTTTTGGTATTTTGTAGTGATTGTAACAGTAACAACAAAAAAGTAAATATGTGTAAACCAGTATATGGAAAACTCGTAGGCACCGGATCAATGATGGATAATTATGCCGGATGTGGTTCATGTGACAGTCATAACATAGGGTGACACAGAACTAGCTCCAGTTCATCCATGTAATGTAGGCATGTATTCGAAATATAGTCATACGTGCTTATGGAAAAGAACTTGCATGACATGTTTTTTCCTACCCTCCCGTGGCAGCGGGGTCCTATTGGAAACTAAGGGATATTAAGGCCTCCTTTTAACAGAGAACCGGAACAAAGCATTAGCACAAAGTGAATACATGAACTCTTCAAACTATGGTCATCACCGGGAGTGGTCCCGATTATTGTCACTTCGGGGTGCCGGATCATAACACATAGTAGGTGACTATAGACTTGCAAGATAGGATCTAGAACACACATATATTCATGAAAAAATAATAGGTTCAGATCTGAAATCATGGCACTCGGGCCCTAGTGACAAGCATTAAGCATAGCAAAGTCATAGCAACATCAATCTCAGAACATAATGGATACTAGGGATCAAACCCTAACAAAACTACCTCGATTACATGATAAATCTCATCCAACCCATCACCGTCCAGCAAGCCTAAGATGGAATTACTCACGCACGGCGGTGAGTATCATGAAATTGGTGATGGAGGATGGTTGATGATGATGACGGCGACGAATCCCCCTCTTCGGAGCCCCGAACGGACTCCAGATCAGCCCTCCCGAGAGAGATTAGGGCTTGGCGGCGGCTCCGTATCGTAAAACGCGATGATTTCTTCTCCCTGAGTTTTTTCTCCCCGAAACCAATATATGGAGTTGGAGTTGGCGTCGGAGGGCCACCAGGGGGCCCACAAGGTAGGGGGCGCGCCTAGGGGGTGCCCCCCACCCTCGTGAGCAGGGTGTGGGCCCCTTGGTCTTCATTTTTTGCGAGGATTTTTCTTGATTTTTTCTAAGGTGTTCCGTGGAGTTTCAGGACATTCCGAGAATCTTTATTTTCTGCACAAAAAACAACACCATAGCAGTTCTGCTGAAAACATCGTCAGTCCGGGTTAGTTCCATTCAAATCATAAAAGTTAGAGTCCAAAGAGAAAACTCCCCCAAGCTTAATCCCTTGCTTGTCCTCAAGCAATTCAGTTGACAAACTGAAAGAGAAAAAGAAAAACTTTTACAAACTCTGTTTGCTCTTGTTGTTGTAAACATGAAAAGCTAGCATTCAAGTCTCAACAATTATTATGAACTAACCATACTCACAATGACACGTAGGTCTCACAATTGCTCATATCAATATCATAATCAGCTAGCGAGCCATAATAGCAAAACTCGGATGACAACACTTTCTCAAAATAATCATAACATGGTATAACAAAATGGTATCTCGCTAGCCCTTTCTGAGACCGCAAAACATAAATGCAGAGCACCTTTAAAGATCAAGGACCGACTAAACATTGTAATTCATGGTAAAAGAGATCCAATCAAGTCATACCTGAAATAAACCAATAATAATGAATGCAAATGACAGTGTGCTCTCCAGAGGGTGCTTTTTAATAAGAAGGGTGATGACTCAACATAAAAGTAAATAGATAGGCCCTTCGCAGAGGGAAGCAGGATTTGTAGAGTGCCAGAGCTCAATTTTGAAATAGAGATAAATTATATTTTCAGTGGCATACTTTCATTGTCAACATAACAACTAAAAGACGATGATATCTTCCATGCTAAACAGATTATAGGCGGTTCCCAAACAGAAAGGTAAAGTTTATACTCCCCTTCCTCCACAAGCATCAATCCATGGCTTGCTCGAAACAACCAGTGCCTCCAACATTCAACGGGTCCCAAGGGGAGTTTTGTTTGCAGTTATTTTGATTTAGTTTGCACAAAGCATGGGACTGGGCATCCCGGATACCAGCCTTTTTCTCGTGAATGAGGAGTGGAGTCCACTCCTCTTGATAATAACCCGCCTAACACGGAAGATAAGGGAAGCTCTAGTTGACATATGAGCTATTCGAGTATGCAAAACAGAATGTTTATTTGAAGGTTTAGAGTTTGGCACATACAAATTTACTTGGAACGGCAGGTAAATACCGCTTATAGGTAGGTATAGTGGAATCATATGGAATAACTTTGGGGTTTAAGGAGTTTGGATGCACAAGCAGTATTCCCGCTTAGTACAGGTGAAGGCTAGCAAAAGACTGGGAAGAGACCAATTGAGAGAGCGACAACAGTCGTAAACATGCATTAAAATTAATTCACACCGAGTACAAGCATGAGTAGGATATAATCCACCATGAACATAAATATCATGAAGGCTATGTTGATTGGATTCAACTACATGCTTGAACATGTGCCAAGTCGAGTCACTCAATTTATTTAAAGGAGGATACCACCTCATCATACCACATCATAATCATTCTAATAGCATGTTGGCACAGAAGGTAAACCATTATAACTCATAGCTAGTCAAGCATGGCACAAGCAACCATAATCTCTAAATTCCATTGCAAATATGTTTACTTCATAATAGCTGAATCAAGAATGATGAATCATCATATTTACAAAAACAAGAGAGGTCGAGTTCATACCAGCTTTTCTCCCCTCAATAAGTCCATCATATATCATCATTATTGGCTTTCACTTGCACGACCGAATGAGGTGGATAATAATAGGAGTGCACGTGCATTGGACTAAGCTGGAATCTGCAAGCATTCAACTCAAGAGAGAAGACAAGTAATATGGGCTCTGAGTTTAAGTAATCAATCAAGCATATAAGAGCCACTAAGCATTTTCAATATAGCCTTCTCGACCCCCAAAGAAAAGAAACGAAATAAAAACCATTTACACGGGAAAGCTCCCAACAAGTAAAAGAAGAACGAGAAATATATTTGGGTTTTCTTTTTAATTGTACTACAAACTTGAAAAGTAAACCGACTAATTTTTTTTTCTTAAAGTTTAATAAACACACAAGAAGAAACCAGGAAAAAGAAAATAAACTAGCATGGATATTACAGTGAAAGAGTATGAACACCGACATCTAGCAATGAGTGTGTGAACATGAATGTAATGTTGGTGGGAAATACATACTCCCCCAAGCTTAGGCTTTTGACCTAAGTTGTTCTTTTGCCAAGGATGGCCTGGCGGATATCTGTAGGTGAAGCTGGAGTCGTACTGTGATGTTGAAGGCTCCGGCTGCCACTGGCTGGCAGCCTCCTCTGGATCCCAAGAATAAACAGATAGTCGTGGAGGCTCATCTTGTGGCTCCGGTTCCGGGGCAGGTGCAGGATTCCGATAGGCTTGAATGGCTGCCCACAAAATGATGTGAGGACCTGCAGACAAGTTAAACAAGGAGGGAGCAGGCAAAGTAATAATCTCAGGGTGATGTTTATCAAAGTACAATTTATACTTGTGTTCCCCTTCACGACTCTTAACAAGAAATTCATGCGCTAGCATACTCCTATAATCTAAATAAGCACAGGGAAGCAATGTTTCCTCTTTCTCCTCATGCCTAATAGGTATTTCAAAATGTTCAACTAGGCGTGAGGCATAAATTCCTCCAAAGATGGGGCCCTTAGTACGCTTCAGACTTAACCGTCTAGCAACAATTCTGCCCATACTAACACAGTTATCGCGGTATAAACCATGGAACAGAATCATAACATCAGGAATACTAAGGTTTCCACAGTTTCCGCGACCTATCAAGCAGCGACTAGCAAATAAGGCAAAGTAGCGTAAAACAGGAAAATGTATGCTAGTAATTCTCGCATCAGAAACCTTCCTGGTTTCTCCCACCTTGATAGTGTTCATAAAAGCTTCTACCTCGTTACGGTGTGGTTCATCCAAGGTGCCCTCAAAAGGTATTTTGCAAACCTTGCAGAATTCAGCTAATGGCATCCTCTTAACAACGTCATATAAATGAAATTCTACCGATGGAGGTGAATTCTTAGGGGAAAAGTAGAAATTTTGCACAAAGGTATTTGTGAGTAAGAGATACTGATGACGTTGGTCGCGGAGGAAGTTGGTGAGGCCAGCATTCTCAATTAATAAATAGAAATCTTCATAAATCCCAGCTCTCCTCAAAAAGTCATCAGAAGGCCATTCACACGGCCGGACCTCCGTGGTGCGAGGCAAATTAAATTTGGGCTTTTGTTCTTCTTCCTTTTGTTTTTCCTTCGAACTCCGGCTCGACGAGCCCCTCAAAACTCTCTTCATTATTTCTGAAACAATCTGAATTTTTTAGTAATTTCAAATAAAAGTGAACCAACTTCAATAAAATTGGTAGGAACAACTCCCACAAGTGCCTAGAGCCTGTATAAAGCATTGGAACTACTTGGAACCATATAAATTTGTCATGCAAGCTCAAGAACATGGTCACCTATGCAGCACAAATTTGCAATGAATAAAGCACTAGAACAAAAACTAATTGGACCAATGGAGGAGTCACATACGAAGGAACAATCTCCCCAAGCAGTTTTGCGAGAGATGCTTTGAGCAAGGAGATCGAAAATCACAGCAACGGGGCTGGAACTTGTGCGTGTGTTGGTTTTTCGTGTTTGTGTGAGACAGAGGAAGAAGATGGGTGCAGGAATAAGTGGAGGAGGGCCACCGTGGGTCCACTAGGCAGGGGGGTGCCCAGGGGGGTGGGGCGCACCCTCCACCCTGGTGTCCAGGTGGCAGCTCCCCCCGTGGTAATTTTTGCACAATAAATTCTCAAATATTCCCGAAAAAATCATATTAAAATGGCATGGTATTCTGAGGACTTTTATTTTCGGGATATTTTTATATTGTATGGATAAGTCAGGAAACAGACAAAAAAAATACTATTTTACTTTATTTCTACTAAATAACAGAAAATATAAACAGGCTACAGAAGGTTGTGCTTCTAGTTTCATCCATCTCGTGATCGTCAAAATGAACCCACTAACAAGGTTGATCAAGTCTTGTTAACAAACTCATTCCCAACAATCACGGAACCGGAGAAATTTCGAATGACACTAAGTTACCTCAACGGGGATATGAAAATCCCCAACAATAAGAATATCATACTTTTTCTTGACAGTAGGGAGAGGAAATTCGAAACCTCCAAATATAATCGATGGAACTTTTCCAATAGAGTTGATACTATAAACTTGAGGTTGTTTCCTCGGAAAATGTACCGTGTGCTCATTGCCGTTAACATGAAAACTGACATTACCTTTGGTGCAATCAATAACGGCCCCTACAGTATTAAGGAAAGGTCTTCCAAGAATGATAGACATACTATCATCCTCGGGAATATCAAGAATAACAAAGTTCGTTAAAATAGTAACGTTTGCAACTACAACAGGCACATCCTCATAAATACCAACAGGTATAGCAGTTGATTTATCATCCATTTGCAAAGATATTTCAGTAGGTGTCAACTTATTCAAGTCAAGTCTACGATATAAAGAGAGAGGCATGACACTAACACCGGCTCCAAGATCACATAAAGCAGTTTTAACATAATTTCTTTTAACGGAGCATGGTATAGTAGGCACTCCGGGATCTCCAAGTTTCTTTGGTATTCCACCCTTAAAAGAATAATTAGCAAGCATGGTGGAAGTTTCAGCTTCAGCTGTCTTTCTTTTATTAGTAATAATATCCTTCATATACTTAGCATAAGGATTTGTTTTGAGCACATCAGTTAATCGCATACGCAAAAAGATGGGTCTAATCATTTCATCAAAGCTCTCAAAATCCTCATCATCCTTTTTCTTGGATGGCTTTGGAGGAAAAGGCATGGGTTTCTGAACCCATGGTTCCCTTTCTTTACCATGTTTCCTAGCAACAAAATCTCTTTTATCATAACGCTGATTCCTTGATTGTGGGTTATCAAGATCAACAGCAGGTTCAGCTTCTACATCATTATCATTACTAGGTTGAGCATCAACATGAACATTATCATTAACATTATCACTAGGTTCATGTTCATCACCTGATTGTGTTTCAGCATCAGAAATAGAAATATCATTTGGATTCTCTGATGACTCAGTGATAGGTTCACTAGAAGTTTGCAACGTCCTATCATTTTTCTTTTTCTTCTTTCTAGAAGAACTAGGCACATCAATATCATTTCTCTGAGAATCTTGCTCGATTCTCATAGGGTGGCCTTCAGGATACAAAGGTTCCTGAGTCATTCTACCGGTTCTAGTAGCCACTCTAACAACATAATCATTTTTCTTACTATTCATTTCATCAAGCACTTCTTTCTGAGCTTTAAGTACTTGTTCTACTTGAGTGGTAACCATAGAAGCATGCTTGCTAACAAGTTTAAGTTCACCTCTAATATTAGCCATATAATCACCCAAGCGTTTAATCATAAAGGTATTCTATTTTAATTGTCTACCAAAATAAGCGTTAATGTCATCTTGCTTAAACATAAAGTCATCAAACTCATCCAAGCACTGACTAGCAATTTTAGTAGGAGGGACTTCAGCTTTATCATATCTATACAGAGAATTTACCTTTACTACCTGTGTCGGGATATCGGGAGGTTCTTCATTAAATAAGTAACTAAGATCATATACTTCTTCAACAGGCGGTAAATTAAGACCATGTATTTCTTCAATAGGAGGTAGATTCTTAACATCTTCAGCTTTAATACCTTTTTCTTTCATAGATTTCTTTGCCTCTTGCATATCTTCAGGACTGAGAAATAGAACACCTCTCTTCTTCGGAGTTGGTTTAGGAATAGGCTCAGTAATGGGCTCAGGAACTGGCTCAGGAGGTAGCTCGGGAGGTGCCTATTTATTTTCATTAGCCAACATATTATTCAATAGAATTTCAGCGTCATCCGGTGTTCTTTCCCTGAAAGGAGAACCAGCACAACTATCCAGGTAATCTCTGGAAGCATCAGTTAGTCCATTATAAAAGATATCAAATATTTCAGGTTTCTTAAGAGGATGATCGGGCAAAGCATTAAGTAACTTGAGAAGCCTCCCCCAAGCTTGTTGGAGACTCTCTTCTTCAATTTGCACAAAATTGTATATTTCCCTCAAAGCAGCTTGTTTCTTATGAGCAGGGAAATATTTAGCAGAGAAGTAATAAATCATATCCTGGGGACTTTGCACACAACCAGGATCAAGAGAATTATACCATATCTTAGCATCACCCTTTAACGAGAACGGAAATATCTTAAGTAAATAAAGTTAGCGTGATCTCTCATTATTAGTAAACAGGGCAGCTATATCATTTAACTTAGTAAGATGTGCCACAACAGTTTCAGATTCATAGCCATAGAAAGGATCAGATTCAACCAAAGTAATTATATCTGGATCAATAGAAAAATAATAATAATCCTTATGGGGAACACAGATGGGTGAAGTAGCAAAAGCAGGGTCGGGTCTCAACCTATCTCTAATACATTCTTTACTCCATTTAACTAGCAACCTCTTAAGTTCATATCTGTCCTGGCAAGCGAAAATAGCTACAGAAGATTCAGCATCAAAAAGATAACCCTCAGGAATAGCAGACATAGGTTCATCGTCACTAACATCATCGTGTTCAGGTTCAATAATTTCTCTTTCTCTAGACTTAGCAATTTGCTCATCAAGATATTCACCAAGTGGCTAGTATCAATCATAGAAGTAGTTTCATCATAAGTATCATGCATAGCAGAAGTGGCATCATCAATAACATGCGACATATCAGAATTCATAGCAGTAGCAGGTTTAGGTGTCGCAAGCTTACTTATAACAGAAGGAGAATCTAGTGCAAGGCTAGATGGCAGTTCCTTACCTCCCCTTGTAGTTGAGGGCAAAATCTTAGTCTTAGCGTCTTTCAAGTTCTTCATAGTGTCCAGCAGATATAAATCCCAAGTGACTCAAAGAATAGAGCTATGCTCCCCGGCAACGGCGCCAGAAAATAGTCTTGATGACCCACAAGTATAGGGGATCACAACAGTTTTCGAGGGTAGAGTATTCAACCCAAATTTGTTGATTCGACACAAGGGGAGCCAAAGAATATTCTCAAGTATTAGAAGCTGAGTTGTCAATTCAACCACACCTGGAAACTTAGTATCTGCAGCAAGGTGTTTAGTAGCAAAGTAATATGATAGTGGTGCTAATGGTAACAAAAGTAAAGATAGTAAAAGTAATGTTTTTGGTATTTTGTAGTGATTGTAACAGTAACAACGAAAAAGTAAATGAGCGTAAACCAGAATATGGAAAACTCGTAGGCACCGGATTAATGATGGATAATTATGCCGGATGTGGTTCATCATGTAACAGTCATAACATAGGGTGACACAGAACTAGCTCCAGTTCATCAATGTAATGTAGGCATGTATTCCGAATATAGTCATACATGCTTATGGAAAAGAACTTGCATGACATCTATTGTCCTACCCTCCCGTGGTAGCGGGGTCCTATTGGAAACTAAGGGATATTAAGGCCTCTTTTTAATAGAGAACCGGAACAAAGCATTCGCACAAAGTGAATACATGAACTCCTCAAACTATGGTCATCACCGGGAGTGGTCCCGATTATTGTCACTTCGGGGTTGCCGGATCATAACACATAGTAGGTGAATATAGACTTGCAAGATAGGATCTAGAACACACATATATTCATGAAAACATAATAGGTTCAGATCTGAAATCATGGCACTCGAGCCCTAGTGACAAGCATTAAGCATAGCAAAGTCATAGCAACATCAATCTCAGAACATAATGGATACTAGGGATCAAACACTAACAAAACTAACTCGATTACATGATAAATATCATCCAACCCATCATCGTCCAGCAAGACTACGATGGAATTACTCACGCACGGCGGTGAGCATCATGAAATTGGTGATGGAGGATGGTTGATGATGACGACGACGATGAATCCCCCTCTCCGGAGCCCCGAACGGACTCCAGATCAGCCCTCCCAGGAGAGATTAGGGCTTGGCGGCGGCTCCGTATTGTAAAACGTGATGATTTCTTCTCCCTGGTTTTTTCTCCCCGAAAGCCAATATATGGAGTTGGAGTTGACATTGGAGGGCCACCAGGGGGCCCACGAGGTAGGGCAAGCCCAGGGGGGCGCCCCCCACCCTCGTGAGCAGGGTGTGGGCCCCCTGGTCTTCATCTTTTGCGAGGATTTTTCTTGATTTTTTCTAAGGTGTTCTGTGGAGTTTCAGGACATTCCGAGAATCTTTATTTTCTGCACAAAAGACAACACCATACCAGCTCTGCTGAAAACAGAGTCAGTACGGGTTAGTTCCATTCAAATCATACAATTTAGAGTCCAAAACAAGGGCAAAATGTTTGGAAAAGTAGATACGACAGAGACGTATCAGCCGCCCCCAAAGTCAGTCGCCAGCGCCTCCTCGCGTGGATCCCCAACGCCAGACATGCCCTCCTCCCCGGGTCCCGACGCCGCCCGTGCCTGCTCCTCCCAGAGCTCCTCAACGCGCGCGCCTCCTTCCCCGATGCCGTCGCCACCCCTGACTCACCTCGCCTTGTCGTCGTCGTCACCCCGCTGTGAGATCTCCCCATCCCCCCCCCTCTCCCTCGCCCCCGGCTGCCATGGCTGCCCCTCCCTGAGTCCACACACACAAACATGCATGACGAACACACACACATTTTTTAAGTTAATGATTTATATGTATTTTTGTATGTTTAATTATTATAT
>NW_025230957.1:0-1408 GCF_018294505.1 Triticum aestivum
TCTCATTCTTCACTTATATTATTTTGAGAGACTTTTAGAACAGCATGGTAATTTGATTTGGTTATGAAATTAGTCCTAATATGATAGGCATCCAAGATGGGTATAATAAAAACTTTCATATAAAGTGCATTGAATACTATGAGAAGTTTGATACTTGACGATTGTTTTGAGATATGAAGATGGTGATATTAGAGTCATGCTAGTTGAGTAGTTGTGAATTTGAGAGATACTTGTGTTGAAGTTTGTGATTCCCGTAGCATGCACGTATGGTGAACCGTTATGTGATAAAGTCGGAGCATGATTTATTTTTTGATTGTGTTCCTTATGAGTGGCGGTCAGGGACGAGCGGTGGTCTTTTACTACCAATCTACCCCCCTAGGAGCATGCGTGTAGTACTTTGTTTCGATAGCTAATAGATTTTTGCAATAAGTATGTGAGTTCTTTATGACTAATGTTGAGTCCATGGATTATACGCACTCTCACCCTTCCACCATTGCTAGCCTCTCTTGTGCCGCGCAACTTTCGCCGGTACCATACACCCACCATTACCTTCCTCAAAACAGCCACCATACCTACCTATTATGTCATTTCCATAGCCATTCCGAGATATATTGCAATGCAACTTTCCACCATTTCGTTTATTATGACACGCTCCATCATTGTCATATTGCTTTGCATGATCATGTAGTTGACATTATATTTGTGGCAAAGCCACCTCCATAATTCTTTCATACATGTCACTCTTGATTCATTGCACATCCCAGTACACCGCCGGAGGCATTCATATAGAGTCATATCTTGTTCTAAGTATCAAGTTGTAATTCTTGAGTTGTAAGTAAATAAAAGTGCGATGGTCATCATTAGTAGAGCTTGTCCCATGTGATGAAAGGATGATGGAGACTATGATTCCCCCACAAGTTGGGATGAGACTCCGGATGGAACATAAAAAAAGAGGCCATAAAAAAGAGAAGGCCCAAAAAAACAAAAAAAATGAGAGAAAAAGAGAGAAGGGGCAATCCTACTATCCTTTCACCACACTTGTGCTTCAAAGTAGCACCATTATCTTCATGATAGAGAGTCTCCTATGTTTTCACTTCATATACTAGTGGGAATCTTTCATTATAGAACTTGGCTTGTATATTCCAATGATGGGCTTCCGCAAAATGCCCTAGGTCTTCGTGAGCAAGCGAGTTGGATGCACACCCACATAGTTTGTTTTTGAGCTTTCATACACTTATAGCTCTAGTGCATCCGTTGCATGGAAATCCCTACTAACTCACATTGATATCTATTGATGGGCATCTCCATAGCCCGTTGATACACCTAGTTGATGTGAGACTATCTTCTCCTTTTTGTCTTCTCCACAACCACCATTCTATTCCACCTATAGTGCTATGTCCATGGCTCA
>NW_025230957.1:3555-4036 GCF_018294505.1 Triticum aestivum
ATAGTGGTGATAACGGTAGCAAAAGGTAACAGTAGTAAAAGCAATGTTTTTGGTATTTTGTAGTGATGATAGCAATAGCAACGGGAAAGTAAATAAGTGAAGCACAATATATGGAAAGCTCGTAGGCAATGGATCGGTGATGTAGAATTATGCTGGATGCGGTTCATCATGTAAGCGTCATAACCTAGGGTGACAGAGAACTAGCTCCAGTTCATTGATATAATGTAGGCATGTATTCCGAACATAGTCATACGTGCTTATGGAAAAGAACTTGCATGACATCTTTTGTCCTACCCTCCCGTGGCAGCAGGGTCCTTACGGAAACTAAGGGATATTAAGGCCTCCTTTTATTAGAGAACCGGAACAAAGCATTAACACATAGTGAATACATGAACTCCTCAAACTACGGTCATCACCGGTAAGTATCACGATTATTGTCACTTCAGGGTTAACGGATCATCACACATAATAGGTGACTATA
>NW_025230957.1:8990-12465 GCF_018294505.1 Triticum aestivum
AGTACTAAAGCATTGATCCCTCTGGATTATTAGTCCGTCATGATTTTCGTACGTCGCACATACCAAATTCCGTACGCAAGCTGGCCTCTCACGTACGGTGCCACAAGGCCGTCTCAATCAAAGCACTACTGGGCCATCTCTTATGGGCCAAAAGCCACGTTACAGAATTTATTTTCTATGGGCAAGTGGCCTTCATAGAATTCATGGAGAAGGACTTTTTTCTTTAGCAGTACTATAAATTAGAGAGGATGCATGCATCTTTTTTGTCAAATAGTACCACCTTGCTTTCTTTTACCAATTTTCACCAATTCATAAACGCTGGCAAGTTGCATGGAATATTAATAAGCAGCCTACACAAACAGAGGAATACAGACGACAATCCATTGACAGAGGGTTTAAATAAATAGAAGGTCTCTACAGGAGAGAAATGCATGGACTACGAGCTTAGACTGCATGCTGAGACGTGCATGGCGTTCGCCCAGGATTGCGGGCTCTCCATGATGGAATAGTTAAACTGAATTCATAAACACAGAGGGCTAGAACCATAAATTTCACACATCAAATACGAGGAGCATGCTTCCCCTGCAAAAAAATAGTACGATGAGCATGCTTAACGTGGGTGGTAGATGGAAGAGCACGGATATTGGAAAGCCAAGGAGTGACGATAAAGCTTTGTGAGAAAAGTAATCACTATTTTTTTATCATTTGCAACACGTACAACAATTTTTTTCTTATTTTCTTGTGTTCTTACTCTCGCTCAAAAAAAGAACATACATGCTCTGGCGAGAGTCGAATTGCATGTACATCTCTAATATATACCCCCCCCACACCATGTTTTTTTAACCAATGCCTCTCTTTCCCACGAGTAAACGCTGTCATCGGCTCCAGTTCCCGACGTTCCCCATGCCACTATGTATCAGTGTAAATACTTCCTTTTCTCCTGTTGCAAATACTCATGCATTCTCGGTGTGCAGCCCAGCGGCTAACTCTATCTGCTCAGATTTCATGTAAATGCCATCATCAGTCGTAGTTCGCCCAGGATTGCGGGCTCTCCATGATGGAATAGTTTAACTGAATTCATAAACACAGAGGGCTAAAACCATAAATTTCAGACATCAAACACGATGAGCATGCTTCCCCCGCAAAAAAAGAGTACGATGAGCATGCTTAACGTGGGCTGGTAGATGGAAGAGCACGGATATTGGAAAGCCAAGGAGTGACGATAAAGCTTTGTGAGAAAAGTAATCACTATTTTTTTATCACTTGCAACACGTACAACAATTTTTTTTTGCTTATTTTCTTGTGTTCTTACTCTCGCTTAAAAAAAGAACATACATGCTTTGGCGAGAGTCGAATTGTATGTACATCTCTAATATATACCCCCCCCCACCCCATGTTTTTTAACCAATGCCTCTCTCTCCCACGAGTAAACGCTGTCATCGGCTTCAGTTCCCAACGTCCCCCATGCCACTCTGTATCAGTGTAAATACTTCCTTTTCTCCTTTGCAAATACTCATGCATTCTCGGTGTGCAGCCCAGCGGCTAACTCTATTTGCTCAGATTTGATGTAAATGCTATCATCAGTCGTAGTTCCAGACAGTCGCTGGACATCCCCACGCTGCTCTGTATTGGCGTAAATACTTCCTTTTCTCCTCTGGCGAATACCAGTGCCTTCTCAGTATGCAGCCCGGTGGCTAACTCTACCTGCTCGGGTTTCTAGCGTGGTGTCGCCCTGGACATCGACACCGCCTTCCCTTGCCGGACTTCCTCGACTCTCTCCACATAGTTTAGACCATGCTTATTGGGCAAGGGAGTGCTTTTTTTTACGTTTTCCTCTTTTGTTTTCCAACCGGACATGCTGTCTAAATTAAACATAAATAGAAAAAAAAAAGAAATGCGGAGGGTGCTAGGATTCAATCCGAGGCCACCGGGATGGGAGCTTGAAAATAAAAGTTTTTTGTTGTTGATGGGAAGAAGCAATCAGTTAAAAATATGTATCGTACTGTATTCGAACCCACAATTTCCGTTCCTGTCAAGAAGATGACAGCCAACGGAGTATGTATGCTTTTGATACAAATCTGGGTTCGCTATCCAATAGTCCCACCTCGGTTCTTTTCTCAAAATTCCATCAGTTTATATACGTCTGCAAGTTGCCTAGCAGCAAGCCTGCAGAACCAAAAAACAACAAGAACGAAGGAACGACACGAGAAAAAGAAGGAGCACTACTAGGGAAAAGCCTATCAGCAGTGAGGGTTTTGGGCCTCTCAGTAGCGCGGGCACCGGCGCTACTAATAAGGTGCTACAGCTAACGTATAGCAGTTACATGAATAGCTGTAGCGCTCTTTGGGAAAGGGCGCTACTGATATTATCTGTAGCGCTGTTTGCTGGGACGCGCTACTGACAATGCGGCGCTACTGCTAAATTTCCCCCCTCGTTACTACTAGTTTATTTATTAGTTTTTTTCCTGCATATTTATTTTGTATTTGTTTTGTATTTGAATAGGCTTTATACAATAATCTTTAGCATATCATACACATACAAATGTAATCATAGCATATACATACAATTAGTCTCATCAAATCATGTCATCATCATAATCATCATCCAACACAAAGTGGTCTCTCTTCATCATCTCGAAAATAGCGATACAAGTCTCGAATGATATGCAAATACATCGTCATCCATCTAAACAATGATATACGCGAGAAGAGCTATCACTTTGAGAACATGAGTTCGTATCCCTCTTTCGCATTAGCGTGAACCTCTAAACTAACTACTGCCTGTCGCTCGAAAACCGGAAGGGCCTGACACTCCGGCCACTTGTCGTATATATACTCCTGGCATAGCACTTTTTCGCCATCTATGATCTATGCACCTGCATCATCACATGAGTCGATGATATGCAACATATATAGTTGAGCAACAGAAAGAGACAGACTTGGCAAAAATAAAAACAACATATCATAAGCATAAATAACAAAGTTCATCGTACCCCAAAATGCCCTAACTAGAGTGATTTTCGCTAGTCGAGGAGGAGGACGGTTTAATTACATCACAAATAAAGTTTCACCGTGCATAACTCAAAGTTTTGTCATACAGAAAGTATGGACTAAATGGACACATTGTCATATATCGACAATCACTCCAACATGTCGTTCCATCCATCCAAGTCAGGGAGATAGTCCCCGAGCCTAGTGAAAGGCTTCAGGTCGAGACGCTGAGAGGCTATCCATGTTCGGACGTCTTCCCGCGACATTTGTCCTTCTCCGTAGAACATCCCTGTTTTTCCAACGACCTCCTTCATGATGATTTGGGCAAGTTCGCGCTGGATTTTATAGAACTCAGCTCGAAGTCGATGATCCTCGATATCTCCTATGTCCTTTGCCCATTGCAGAATATGGGCATCGCCGGATCTAGGTGACATGCGAAGGTTCTGGTGATCCCGTCTGTACTCCAGTATGTGGTGTAGGACATA
>NW_025230958.1:0-1668 GCF_018294505.1 Triticum aestivum
CTGGAGATCCATAACTCCGATTGGGGTGAATCTTTCACCCAGATCTTTCTCATAAAATTAGCTTTCTTGCGCCAAAAGAATAGCATCAACCGCCTTACGGGTGGACCACGAGGGTCAGGGGCGTGCCTGGGGGGGGGGGAGGGGGTAGGGCGCGCCCCCTACCTCGTGACCACCCCGGACACCGTTTCACGTTGATTTCACTTTCCAAAAATCATAAATATTCCCAAAAAAATCTCCGTCCATTTTTATCCCATTTGGACTCCGTGTGATATTGGGTTACTGCGAAACAAAAAACATGCAACAGACAGGAACTGGCACTGGGCACCGGATCAATATGTTAGTCCCAAAAAATAGTATAAAAGGTTGCCAAAAGTATATAAAAGTTGGAGAATATTGGCATGGAACAATCAAAAATTATAGATACGACGGAGATGTATTAGCATCCCCAAGCTTAATTCCTGCTCGTCCTCGAGTAGGTAAATGATAAAAAAAATTGATGTGGAATGCTACCTAGCATAATCTTGATCATATGTCTAATCATGGCATGAATATTAAGATACGAGTGATTCAAAGCAATAGTCTATCATTTGACATAAAAACAATAATACTTCGAGCGTACCAATAAAGCAATCATGTCTGTTCAAAACAACATGGCCAAAAAAAGTTATCCCGACAAAATCATATAGTCTGGCTGTTGCTCTATCTTCATCACACAAAGTATTTAATCATGCACAACCCCAATGACAAGCCAAGAAATTGTTTCATACTTTAATAATCTCAAACTTTTTCAACTTTCACGTAATACATGAGCGTGAGCCATGGATATAGCACTATAGGTGGAATAGAATATGATGGTGGTGGTTATGTGGAGAAGGCAAAAAAGGAGAAAGTCTCACATCGACTAGGCGTATCAACGGGCTATGGAGATGCCCATCAATAGATATCAATGTGAGTGAGTAGGGATTTCCATGCAACGGATGCACTAGAGCTATAAGTGTATGAAAGCTCAAATGGAAACTAAGTGGATGTGCATCCAACTTGCTTGCTCATGAAGACCTCGGGCATTTGAGGAAGCCCATCATCAGAATATACAAGCCAAGTTCTATAATGAAAATTCCCACTAGTATATGAAAGTGAAAGCATAGGAGGCTCTCTCTATGAAGAACATGGTGCTACTCTGAAGCACAAGTGTGGTAAAAGGATAGTAACATTGCCCCTTCTCTCTTTTTCACTCATTTTTTTCTTTTTTTCCTTTTTGGTGGGCTTCTTTGGCCTCTTTTTTTATTTGGGCTTCTTTGGCCTCTTTTATTTTTCATAAAGTCCGGAGTCTCATCCCGACTTGTGGGGGAATCATAGTCTCCATCATCCTTTCCTCACTGGGGCAATGCTCTAATAATGATGATCATCACACTTTTATTTACTTACAACTCAATATCTAGAACAAAGATATGACTCTATATGAATGCCTCCGGTGGTGTACCGGGATGTGCAATGATCTAGAGTAGCAATGACATCAAAAAACGGACAAGCCATGAAAACATCATGCTAGCTATCTTACGATCATGCAAGGCAATATGACAATGAATGCTCAAGTCATGTATATGGTGATGATGGAAGTTGCATGGCAATATATCTCGGAATGGCTATGGAAATGCCATGATAGGTAGG
>NW_025230958.1:3391-4690 GCF_018294505.1 Triticum aestivum
AAAAGGAATCAGAACCGTTTGACTTTCCAGTTAAAAATGTAAAATAGTGCACTACAGACAAAGTTTCTGTCCTGCACCGTACAAACCAACAAGCTTTGTAAACATCCTAAAGGCAAACCTTGGAACATTATTTTTATAATACAATGGAATTGTACAAGGGGATAATTATTTTTATTGAAAAATTTCTGTAATTAAGATTCACAAAGTTCCCATGGGCATGAACAAAGTTCAAGGACGTCCCCCACTTTCACAATGCTCGTCTCTCTCACTATCACTTCTCTTTTTGAAAAGTTTTGGGCTCCCCTCTTTTTTTTCTTGTTTTTAAACTATATGAAAGCACTCAGCAGGAATAAATGACTCTCTAAAACTTCTGGGTTGTCTCCCAGGCAGCGCTTTCTTTAAAGCCATTAAGCTAGGCATTTAGTGCTAAAGTAATGAATCCACCCGGATCCCAAGGTATATCGAAGCCAATTTTAATTAACAATGATTTGTAATTTAGTAATGAGCACAAAGTAACATAAATCATGTAATGACGAAGTCTAACTCTCTTCCTATGCATCGGCATGTCATAAAAGAACAATTCATGCACACCAAGTAAAGGCCAATGCATAGTATAAGCAATTTCTTGCAATTCTATCGTATGGGAAACATAGAGAGGTGGAGGGTATAGTTCCTCTCTCATAATAATTGCAAGTAGGAGCAGCAAGCACATGCATATTATATTCATCAAAATCATCATGTGCAACAGTAAAAGGCAACCCATCAATATAATCCTTAATAAGCACAAATTTCTATGATATAGTGTAGTTGGGAGAATTCAAAAAGATAATAGGACTATCATGCGTGGGTGCAATAGCAACATTTTCATGTTTAGCATAAGGAACTATAGCAAGTTCATCTCCATTATTCATGTTGGCATCTTGGCCACAAGCATAGCAAGCATCATCAAAAAGGGATATTTCAAACAAATTCAAGGGATCATAGCAATCATCCTTCGGTAAGCATGAAGGGTAATTAAACAATGTATGAGTTGAAGAGTTACTCTCATTCGAAGGTGGGCATGGGTGATCAATCCGCTCTTCCTCCTTTTGCTCTTCGCTCTCCTCCTCATATTTTTCATCCAATGAGCTCATAGTTTCATCAATTTCTTCTTCCATAGCTTCCTGCAAAATATTAGTCTCTTCCTGGACAGCGGAGAACTCCTCGATAAATTGTTTAACATAGGCATTAGAAGCATAATTCTCATAACAATATTCAAGTATGGAAAAAAATTCAGATTTGTGAAAAGTAGCATCATAC
>NW_025230958.1:5635-6817 GCF_018294505.1 Triticum aestivum
GGTTTCAGCACGAGCACATAGGGATCAAAGATGATCCAAGTAAAAAGCTTCAGTAGTGTGATAGATTTTGAGTGGTTCTTCAACCATTGGAGCAGTAGGTACAACTATTTTTTTGGTATTTTGCGTTTCCTACCCATAACTAAAGATAGAAAACAACTAAGGACAACAAATAAAAATTACTTAGTGATAAAGCAAACAAGCACACACGAGAATATTCACTCCACGCTATGACTCCCCGGCAACGGGGCCAGAAAAAGGTCTTGATAACCCGCAAGTATACGGGATCGCAACAGTTTTCGATAAGTAAGAGTGTCGAACCCAATGAGGAGCTAAAGGTAGAATAAATATTCCCTCAAGTTCTATCGATCACCGATACAACTCCACGCACGCTTGACGTTCGCTTTACCTAGAACAAGTATGAAACTAGAAGTACTTTGTAGGTGTGAAAGGCCAGGTTTGCAAGATAATAAAGAACATGTAAATAAAAGCTAGGGGCTGTTTAGATAAAGACACAACTAAATTAGTTTTATTAGAGAGCTTTTTGTTACGAGAAAGTTATTTGTCCCTAGGCAATCGATAACTAGACCGGTAATCACTATTGCAATTTTATTTGAGGGAGAGGCATAAGCTAACATACTTTCTCTACTTGGATCATATGCACTTATGATTGGAACTCTAGCAAGCATCCGCAACTACTAAAGATCATTAAGGTAAAACCCAACCATAGCATTAAAGTATCAAGTCCCCTTTATCCCATACGCAAACAACCTACTTACTCGGGTCTGTGCTTCTGTCACTCACGCCACCCACCATAAGCAAATCATAAACATATTGCAAACCCTACAGCCGGGATCCCTCACGCTTGCGCGACACGGAGAGCACCATAGGACAACACCAATAATAAAACATGCAACTCAAACCAATCACAATCATCAATTAACCCATAGGACCAAACGGATCTACTCAAACATCATAAGATAGCCATACATCATTGGAGAATAATATATAGCGTTGAGCACCATGTTTAAGTAGAGATTACAGTGGGTAAGAGAGAGGTTACACCGCTGCATAGAGGGAGGAAGAGTTGGTGGAGATGTTGGTGAAGATGGCGGCGGTGTTGGTGAAGATCGCGGTGATGATGATGGCCCCCGGCAGCGCTCCAGCGCCACCGGAAGCAAGGGG
>NW_025230958.1:6827-12461 GCF_018294505.1 Triticum aestivum
AATCTTATAACTATCAATCTTATCACTAGAGGATTGCCTAGAAATTTGATTTCATGCTTGCCAACTCTTGAATGTGCTTACACCATATGGAGATATCTTGAGGAATGCTTTCCAGACTATTCTTTAGAAAAATTAGATGTGATTCTTCACAAGTCCATTGCTTTAAATAAGATGAATCCTAGTGATCCTAAGTTTGGTGATTGTTGTTTGAGCTTCGTGATCTTATGCGTGCGAAAGGAGATGTTGGAATCATTAGCATCATCTGTGAAGTCATTAGAATTCATAAAGATGCACATTCTCATGATCATACATCTAATGAATCACTCTCTCTAGGTGAAAATCAATCACAAGACAATGTAGAATATGGATACTATGATGAGGATGATGATAGTGACTTTGATCTCGATGAGTCTATGAGACACTTTGGTCTTATGGCAAACCTTCGTGGCTACATGGCTGGAGGAAAGGAATGGATTCTTGATAGTGGATGTACCGATCACATGACCGGAGACAAGGATATGTTTCGTGAGCTTGCTGAAAACAACAGCCCTCAAATATGTCACTTTTGGTGATAACTCAAAGGGTAAGGTGGTTGGCCTTGGTAAGGTGTCCATCTCACATGACAGCTCCATACAAAATGTTATGCTTGTTGAATCTCTTGGCTATAATTTACTTTTCGTATCTAGACTAGTCGATTTTGGTTTCAATGTCTTATTTACTGAAGTGGATTGCCAAGTGCTTCGAAGAGATAACCATAATATGGTCTTTGCCGGTATACGTATAGGTGATCTATATATTGTTGATTTCACTAAAAAGGCTCAACCCAGAACTTGCTTAATTGCTAAATCTTCTAAAGGTTGGTTGTGTCATAGACGGTTAGGTCATGTGGGCATGCGAAATCTTGATAAGCTTATTGAAGGTGATCATATCCTTGGTGTTAAAAATGTTATATTTGACAAGGATAGACTTTGAAGTGCTTGCCAAGTAGGAAAACAAGTTGGAGGAAGTCATCCCGTGAAGAACATCATGACCACGAGAAGACCACTCAAGCTACTTCACATGGATCTTTTTGGTCCCAATTCCTACAAGAGTCTTGGTGGTAACTCATTCAGATTGGTTGATGATTTTTCAAGATTTACGTGGGTGTTCTTTCTTGATGATAAATCGCAGGTCCAAAAGATCTCCAAGAACTTCACTAGGAAAGCCCAAAATCAATTTGAAGTGAAGATCAAAAAGGTTCGCAACAACAACAGAACGGAGTTCAAGAATGCCAATGTGGACACCTTTCTTGACGAAGAAGGGATTTCACATGAGTTCTCGGCTACGCACACACCTCAACAAAATGGAGTTGTTGAGAGGAAGAACCGGACTCTTATTGATATGGCGAGAACGATGCTTGATGAGTACAAGACGCCAAAACACTTTTGGGCGGAAGCGGTTGAGACAGCTTGCCATGCAACAAATCGTTTATATCTTCACAAGCTACTCGGCAAGACAGCATACGAGCCTCTCACCGGTAACAAACTCCAAGTTGGATACTTTCGAGTATTCGGCTCAGAGTGCTATATTCTTGATAAGCATCGTCATTCGAAATTTGCTCCTAAATCTCATGAAGGTTTCCTCATTAGTTATGGCTCAAACTCTCACATTTACCATGTCTACAACAATTTCACCCGAAAGGTTGAAGAGACGGTAGATGTGAACTTTGATGAATCTAACGGATCGCAAGTAGAGCAATTGCCAATTGATATAGGTGACAAAGACCCTTTGGAAGCAATACAAGACTTGTCTATAGGCAAGATTCGCCCAACGAAGGTGAAGGAGAGTACCTCGTCTGTCCAAGTGGAAGCCTCAACATCACGCCAAGGCGAACCACAAGTTGACTTGAAGGCATCCACAAGTGGAACATATCAAGATGATGGAAACGAGGATGTACAACAAGATGAACCTCATCGACCTCCTTCTCCACCTCCATAAGAGAACAACAACGCCGATGACTATGAAGGAAGACAAGAGGAAGAACAAGAATATGAAGAGGATGTTTCACCCCGACCCAAACAAAAGCTCTCACGAGTTTGAGCAAGAGTCTCAAGAGATCATCCCGTCGAACACATTTTTGGTGATATTCAAACCAGTAGAATTACTCGCTCTAAAACTCGTTTGTCTATCTTTTGTGAACATTACTCATTCATTTATAGTATTGAACCTATGAAGGTTGAAGATGCTCTTGATGATCCGGATTGGGTGAACTCCATGCATGAAGAGCTACACAATTTTGAGAGGAACCAAGTATGGACGTTGGTTGAAAATCTCGATGAGAAGCACAGTGTCACTGGAACCAAATGGGTGTTTCAGAATAAGCAATATAAAGATGGACAAGTTGTACGCAACAAGGCTCGTCTCGTTTCTCAAGGCTACAAACAAGTCGAAGGTATGGACTATGGTGAGACATATGCCCCCGTTGCTAGACTTGAGTCCATACACATCTTACTTGCTTATGCCAATCATCATGATATCACATTATATCAAATGGGCAATAAAAGTGCTTTTCTAAATGGTGAAATAGAGGACGAAGTTTATGTTAAACAACCTCCCGGCTTTGTTAATCCCAAGAAATCTGATCATGTTTACAAACTTCACAAAGCTCCTACAGCGTGGTATAAATGCTTGACCATGTTTCTTATTGAAAAAGGATTTGAGATAGGAAAATACATTCTACACTTTTTACTAAAAGGGTTGATGGTGACTTATTTGTGTGCCAAATTTATGTGGATGATATCATATTTGGTTCGATTAACCCTCATTTTAGTGAAAAGTTTGGAAGGCTAATGTCGGAGAAGTTTGAGATGTCTATGATGAGTGAACTCAAGTTCTTTCTTGGTTTGCAAATCAAGCAAACTAAGGAGGGTACCTTTTTTTCCCAAACAAACTATACCAAGGACTTATTCAAAAAGTTCAACATGCAAGAAAGCAAAGGTATGAGAACACCCATGCCTACTAGTGGACATCTTGACTTGACTAAGGATGGCAAACCGGCTGACCAAAAGGTTTACCGCTCTATGATTGGATCATTGTTATATCTATGTGCCTCCTGTCCCGATATTATGCTTAGTGTGTGCATGTGTGCATGATATCAAGTGGCCCCCAAAGAATGTCATCTTAAGGCTGTGAAAAGGATACTGAGATACTTAATTCATACACCAAACTTTGGCATTAGGTACCCTAAGAGGTCTTCTTTTGATCTTGTTGGCTACTTCGATTCGGACTATGCCAGTGACAAGGTTGATAGAAAGTCCACTTCGGGTACTTGTCAATTTCTTGTTAGATCTCCTGTGTCTTGGTCCTTCATAAAACAGAACTCGGTATCCTTAACTACCGCAGAAACGGAATACATTGTCGCCGGTTCATGTTGTGCTCAGTTACTTTGGATGACCAAAACTCTTAAAGATTATGAGATATGTGAAACATGTTCCATTGCTTTGTGACAATGAAAGTGCTATTAAGATTGCTCACAATCACGTGCAACATTCTCGAACTAAGCATATTGAAGTTGGTCATCATTTCATTTGAGATCATGTTGCTAAAGGAGACATCAATCTTAAGCATGTTCGTACCGATAAGCAATTGGTGGATATATTTACCAAACCGCTTGATGAGAAAGTATTTTGCCGTTTGAGAGGTGAATTGAACATCATTGATGCCTCAAACTTGGAGTAGAAACTCCATTTGGATGCATGCAAGGCATGAGCCTTTCTATGACTAATCCTTGATATTTCTCTTATGGTGATGATCATATGTCTTGGATATACTTGTACCCTTGCATGTTATCTAACCCTGGTACTTGAATAAGCCCAAATCTATGAGATTGCAACTCACTCACATCCTAAGCAATCTCTACATCACCAAGTCTCTACAATATGGTGGTTGAAGACAAGGAAGCATGAATCCTTTCAACATATCCTTTGACAATTTCTATATATCAAATCTCATTTGATATCAAATTTCATGATTGTCAATTTGGATATACAAGTTTTCTTCCTTGCAAAAACTAACCCATGTAGGTAGATGAACTCAAACTACAAGCGGTGCTCCAAACTATTGATGAACTACATCAACCTTGGGCATACTACACAAGTTCAACTACATGACCAAGATCAACACCACCACCAAGGTATGTCATTCCATCTTAGAGAAGCTTTACCCCAAGTCATGGGCCAAAGCAACTCAACAAGATGTGAATACATCAAAGTGCTTAAACGAAAAATGGCAACCCCATTTTGAGCTTAAACGATGAGTATGACCTATGATCAAGTGACTTCACTTGGCTCCGAAGTCAATATACTCTAACATAGGTGATTTTGTCACCGACCAATTCTAGATGAAGTTCTCTAGTGTTTTTTTGAGTTCTTGCATTTGTCTATTGCTTGCATGTTCCCCTTTCAAAAAAACTTCATCTAGATTTCTTTTCATTTATTTTTCCTATCATTTTCTGCATTCACTTCAAAAAATTCATTGCAAATCCTTTAGTTAATTCCTTGCAAATCTTTGTGAGATCTTATTTGCCAAGTGAGCTGAGATGAAAAAATATTTCCTCTGTATTGAAGTTGGCTTGACCAATTTATGCCTATCGGCTAACCCGAACTACAATTCTACATCGTGATAACCACAAGTGTAGGGGATCGCAACAGTTTTCAATAAGTAAGAGTGTCGAACCCAAAGAGGAGCTAAAGGTAGAATAAATATTCCCTCAAGTTCTATCAACCACCGATACAACTCTATGCACGCTTGACGTTCGCTTTACCTAGAACAAGTATGAAACTAGAAGTACTTTGTAGGTGTTGTTGGATAGGTTTACAAGATAATAAAGGGCACGCAAATAAAAGCTAGGGGCAGTTTAGGTAAAGATGCAATAAAGTAAATATAGCGAGTGTGGAAAAGTGGTGGTAGGAGTTGTGAAATTGTCCCTAGGCAATTGACTACGTTACTAGACCGATAATCACTATTGCAATTCTATTTGAGGGAGAGGCATAAGCTAACATACATTCTCTACTTGGATCATATGCACTTATGATTGGAACTCTAGCAAGCATCCGCAACTACTGAAGAGTAAAGATTCATTAAGTCCCCTTTTATCCCATACGTAAACAACCTACTTACTCAGGTCTGTGCTTCTGTCACTCACGCCACCCACCATAAGCAAATCATAAACATATTGCAAACCCTACAGAGGGGATCCCTCACGCTTGCGCGACACGGAGGGTACAATAGAACAACACCAATAATAAAACATGCAACTCAAACCAATCATAGCAATTCATCAATCACCGATAGGACAACGAAAATCTACTCAGACATCATAGGATGGCAACACATCATTGGAAAATAATATGAAGCATAAAGCACCATGTTCAAGTAGAGGGTACCGAGGGTTGCGGGAGACTGGACCGCTGTAGATAGAAGGGGGAAGGTGATGGAGATGTTGGTGAAGATGATGGCGGTGTTGGTGTAGATCGCGGTGATGATGATGGCCCCCGGCGGCGTTCCGGTGCCATCGGAAGCAAGGGGGAGAGAGCCCCCTTCTTCTTCTTCTTCCTTGACCTTCTCCCTAGATGGGAGAACGGTTTCCCCTCTGGT
>NW_025230959.1:0-12458 GCF_018294505.1 Triticum aestivum
CATTCGGGACTCCGAACTCCTTCGGTACATCAAAACTCATAATATAACTGTCATCGGAACCTTAAGCGTGCGAACCCTACGGGTTCGAGAACAATGTAGACATGACCGAGACACATCTCTGGTCAATAACCAATAGCGGAACCTGGATGCTCATATTGGCTCCTACATATTCTACGAAGATCTTTATCGGTAAGACCGCATAACAACATATGTTGTTCCCTTTGTCATCGGTATTTTACTTGCCCGAGATTCGATCGTCGGTATCTCAATACCTAGTTCAATCTCGTTACCGGCAAGTCTCTTTACTCGTTTCTTAATACATCATCTCGCAACTAACTCATTAGTTGCAATGCTTGCAAGGCTTATGTGATGTGCATTACCGAGAGGGCCCAGAGATACCTCCCCGACAATCGGAGTGACAAATCCTAATCTCGAAATACGCCAACCCAACATGTACCTTTGGAGACACCTGTAGAGCTCCTTTATAATCACCCAGTTACGTTGTGACGTTTGGTAGCACACAAAGTGTTCCTCCGGCAAACGGGAATTGCATAATCTCATAGTCATAGGAACATGTATAAGTCATGAAGAAAGCAATAGCAACATACTAAATGATCGGGTGCTAAGCTAATGGAATGGGTCATGTCAATCACATCATTCTCCTAATAATGTGATCCCGTTAATCAAATGACAACACATGTCTATGGTTAGGAAACATAACCATCTTTGATTAATGAGCTAGTCAAGTAGAGGCATACTAGTGACGTTTGGTTTGTCTATGTATTCACACAACTATTATGTTTCTGGTTAATACAATTCTAGCATGAATAATAAACATTTATCATGAAATAAGGAAATAAATAATAACTTTATTATTGCCTCTAGGGCATATTTCCTTCAATTGATGTGTACCTAACCAGCGCTCGTAGTAGCTCCTGGGTATTTGATACCGATGCAGTTGCTCATATTTGTAACTCAAAACAGGAACTGCGGAATAAACGGAGACTGGCGAAGGACGAGGTGACGATGCGCATCGGAAATGGTTCCAAGGCCGATGTGATCGCCGTCGGCACGCTACCTCTACATTTACCTACGGGATTAGTTTTAAACCTCAATAATTGTTATTTAGTACCAGCTTTGAGCATGAACATTGTATCTGGATCTTGTTTAATGCGAGACGGCTACTCATTTAAATCTGAGAATAATGGTTGTTCTATTTATATGAGAGACATGTTTTATGGTATGCCCCGCTGGTCAATGGTTTATTCTTATTTAATCTCGAACGTGATGTTACACATATTCATAGTGTGAATGCCAAAAGATGTAAGGTTGATAATGATAGTCCCACATACTTGTGGCACTGCCGCCTTGGTCACATTGGTGTCAAACACATGAAGAAACTCCATGCAGATGGACTTTTGGAGTCTCTTGATTATGAATCATTTGACACGTGCGAACCATGCCTCATGGGCAAAATGATCAAGACTCCATTCTTCGGAACAATGGAGCGAGCAACCAACTTATTGGAAATCATACATACTGATGTGTGTGGTCCAATGAGTGTTGAGGCTCGCGGTGGCTATCGTTATGTTCTCACCCTCACTGATGACTTGAGTAGATATGGGTATGTCTACTTAATGAAACACACGTCTGAGACCTTTGAAAAGTTCAAGCAATTTCAGAGTGAGGTTGAGAATCAACGTGACAGGAAAATCAAGTTCTTATGATCAGATCGTGGGGGAGAATATTTGAGTCACGAATTTGGAACGCACTTAAGGAAACGTGGAATAGTTTCACAACTCACGCCGCCTGGAACACCGCAGTGTAATGGTCGTCGTCATCGCACCCTATTGGATATGGTACGATCTATGATGTCTCTTGCCGATCTACCGCTATCATTTTGGGGTTATGCTATAGAGACTGCCGCATTCACTTTAAATAGGGCTCTGTCGAAATCCGTTGAGACGACACCGTATGAATTGTGGTTTGGCAAGAAACCTAAGCTGTCGTTTCTGAAAGTTTGGGGTTGCGATGCTTATGTCAAGAAACTTCAACCTGAAAAGCTCGAACCCAAATCAGAAAAATGCGTCTTCATAGGATACCCTAAAGAAACTATTGGGTATACCTTCTACCTTAGATCCGAAGGCAAGACCTTTGTTGCCAAGAATGGATCCTTTCTTGAGAAAGAGTTTCTCTCGAAAGAAGTAAGTGGGAGGAAAGTAGAACTTGAAGAAGTATTGCCTCTTGAACCGGAGAGTGGTGCAGCTCAAGAAAATGTTCCCGAGGTGCCTGCACCAACTAGGGAGGAAGTTAATGATGATGATCATGAAACTTCAGATCAAGTTGCTACTGAACTTCGAAGGTCCACAAGGACACGTTCCGCACCAGAGTGGTACGGCAACACTGTCCTGGAAATCATGTTGTTAGACAATGGTGAACCTTCAAACTATGAAGAAGCGATGGCGGGCCCAGATTCCGATAAATGGCTGGAAGCCATGAAATCCGAGATAGGATCCATGTATGAAAATGAAGTATGGACTTTGACTGACTTGCTCGTTGATCGGCGAGCCATAGAAAATAAATGGATCTTTAAGAAGAAGGCAGACGCGGATGGTAATGTGACCATCTATAAGGCTCAGCTTGTTGCTAAGGGTTATCGACAAGTTCAAGGGGTTGACTACGATGAGACTTTCTCACCCGTAGCGAAGCTGAAGTCCGTCCGAATCATGTTATCAATTGCCGCATTCTATGAGTATGAGATATGGCAAATGGACGTCAAAACGACATTCCTTAATGGTTTCCTTAAGGAAGAATTGTATATGATGCAACCGGAAGGTTTTGTCGATCCTAAGAATGCTGACAAGGTGTGCAAGCTCCAACGCTCAATCTATGGACTGGTGCAAGCATCTCGGAGTTGGAACATTCGATTTGATGAGATGATCAAAGCGTTTTGTTTACGCAAACTTATGGAGAAGCCTGTGTTTACAAGAAAGTGAGTGGGAGCTCTGTAGCATTTCTCATATTATATGTGGATGACATACTATTGATGGGAAATAATATAGAATTCGTGGAAAGCATAAAGGCCTACTTGAACAAGTGTTTTTCAATGAAGGACCTTGGAGAAGCTACTTATATATTAGGCATCAAGATCTATAGAGATAGATCGAGACGCCTCATTGGTCTTTCACAGAGTACGTACCTTGACAAGATATTGAAGAAGTTCAATATGGATCAGTCCAAGAAGGGGTTCTTGCCTATATTGCAAGGTATGAGATTGAGTACGGCTCAATGCCCGACCACGGCAGAAGATAGAGAAAATATGAGTGTCGTCCCCTATGCCTCGGCCATAGGGTCTATCATGTATGCCATGCTGTGTACCAGACCTGATGTAAATCTTGCCGTAAGTTTGGTAGGAAGGTACCAAAGTAATACTGGCATGGAACACTGGACAGTGGTCAAGAATATCCTGAAATACCTGAAAAGGACTAAGGATATGTTTCTCGTCTATGGAGGTGACGAAAGCTCGTCGTAAAGGGTTACGTCGATGCTAGCTTCGACATAGGTCTGGATGACTCCAAGTCACAAACCGGATACATGTATATTTTGAACGGTGGGGCAGTCAGCTGGTGCAGTTGCAAGCAAAGCGTCGTGGCGGGATCTACATGTGAAGCGGAGTACATGGCAGCCTCGGAGGCAACACAAGAAGCAATCTGGGTGAAGGAGTTCATTACCGACCTAGGAGTTATTCCCAATGCGTCGGGCCCGATGTCTCTCTTCTATGACAACACTGGAGCTATTGCCCTTGCCAAGGAGCCCAGGTTTCATAGGAAGACCGGGCATATCAAGCGTCGCTTCAACTCCATTCGTGAAAATGTTCAAATTGGAGACATAGATATTTGTAAAGTGAATACGGACCTGAATGTCACAGATCCGTTGACTAAACCTCTTCCTCGAGCAAAACATGATCAACACCAAAACTCTATGGGTGTTCGATGCATCACAATGTAACTAGATTATTGACTCTAGTGCAAGTGGGAGACTGTTGGACATATGCCCTAGAGGCAATAATAAAATGGTTATTATTATATTTCCTTGTTCATGATAATTGTCTATTGTTCATGCTATAAATGTGTTATCCGGAAATTGTAATACATGTGTGAATACATAGACCAAAACATGTCCCTAGTGAGCCTCTAGTTGACTAGCTCGTTGATCAACAGATAGTCATGGTTTCCTGACTATGGACATTAGATGTCATTGATAACGGGATCACATCGTTAGGAGAATGATGTGATGGACAAGACCCAATCCTAAGCATAGCACCAGATCATGTAGTTCGTATGCTAGAGCTTTTCTAATGTCAAGTATCCTTTCCTTAGACCATGAGATTGTGCAACTCCCGGATACTGTAGGAATACTTTGGGTGTGCCAAACGTCACAACGTAACTGGGTGACTATAAAGGTGCACTACGGGTATCTCCGAAAGTGTCTGTTGGGTTAGCACGAATCGAGACTGGGATTTGTGACTCCGTATGACGGAGAGATATCTCTGGGCCCACTTGGTAAGACATCATCGTAATGAGCTCAATGTGACTAAGGGTTGGTCACGGGATGATGTGTTACGGAACGAGTAAAGTGACTTGCCGGTAACGATATTGAACGAGTATTGAGATACCGACGATCGAATCTCGGGCAAGTAACATACCGATTGACAAAGGGAATTGAATACGAGATTGATTTAATCCTCGACATCGTGGTTCATCCGATGAGATCATCGTGGAACATGTGGGAGCCAACATGGGTATCCAGATCCCGCTGTTGGTTATTGGCCGGAGAGTTGTCTCGGTCATGTCTGCATGGTTCCCGAACCCGTAGGGTATACACACTTAAGGTTCGGTGATGCTAGGGTTGTAGAGATATTAGTATGCGGTAACCCGAAAGTTGTTCGGAGTCCCGGATGAGATCCGGACGTCACGAGGAGTTCCGTAATGGTCCCTAGCTAAAGATTTGTATATAGGAAGTCCAGTTTTGGCCACCAGAAGGGTCCCGGTGGTCCACCGGGTGGGGCCACCTATCCCGGAGGGCCTCATGGGCTAAATTGGGAAGGGAACCAGCCCCTGGTGGGCTGGTGCGCCACCCTTGGGCCTCCCTTGCGCCTAGGGTTGAAAACCCTAAGGGGTGGGGGTGCCTCCACTTGGCTTGGGGGCCAAGCCACCCCCTAGGCCGCCGCCCCTCCCATTAGATGGGATCTCTACGGGCCGGCGCCCCCCTAGGCCCCCTATATATAGTGGAGGGGAGGGAGGGCAGCCGCACCCAAGTCCCTGGCGCCTTCCTCTCTCCCGTGACACCTCTTCCTTCCCGCTTGTGCTTGGCGAAGCCCTGCCGGGATCCCGCTAGTTCCACCACCACGCCGTCATGCTACTGGATCTCCATCAACCTCTCCTTCCCTTGCTGGATCAAGGAGGAGACGTCTCTCCCAACCGTACGTGTGTTGAACGCGGAGGTGCCGTCTGTTCGGTGCTCGGTCATCGGTGATTTGGACTCCATCAACCCCGTTCTCTTGAACGCTTCCGCTCGCGATCTACAAGGGTATGTAGATGCACTCCTCTCCCTCTCGTTGCTAGATGACTCCATAGATTGATCTTGGTGATGCGTAGAAAATTTTAAATTTGTGCTACGATCCCCAATAGTGGCATCATGAGCTAGGTCTATGCGTAGTTTCTAAGCACGAGTAGAACACAAGTTGTTGTGGGCGTTGATTTTGTCAATTTACTTGCCGTTACTAGTCTTATCTTGATTCGGCGGCATCGTGGGATGAAGCGGCCCGGACCGACCTTACACGTATGCTTACGTGAGACTGGTTCCACCGACTGACATGCACTACTTGCATAAGGTGGCTAGTGGGTGTCTATCTCTCCCACTTTGGTCGGATCGGATTCGATGAAAAGGGTCCTTATGAAGGGTAAATAGAAATTGGCATATCACGTTGTGGTTTTTGGCGTAGGTAAGAAACGCTCTTGCTAGAAACCTATAGCAGCCATGTAAAACTTGCAACAACAATTAGAGGACATCTAACTTGTTTTTGCAGCATGTGCCATGTGATGTGATATGGCCAAAAGGATGTGATGAATGATATATGTGATGTATGAGATTGATCATGTTCTTGTAATAGGAATCACGACTTGCATGTCGATGAGTATGAGAACCGGCAGGAGCCATAGGAGTTGTCTTAGTTTATTTATGACCTGCGTGTCAACATAAACGTCATGTAATTACTTAACTTTATTGCTAACCGTTAGCCATAGTAGTAGAAGTAATAGTTAACGAGACAAATTCGTGAAGACACGATGATGGAGATCATGATGATGGAGGTCATGGTGTCATGCCGGTGACGATGGTGATCATGGCGCCCCGAAGATGGAGACCAAAAGGAGAAAAATGATATTGGCCATATCATGTCACTATTTGATTGCATGTGATGTTTATCATGTTTTACATCTTATTTGCTTAGAACGACAGTAGCATAAATAAGATGATCCCTCGCAATAATTTCAAGAAACTGTTTCCCCTAACTGTGCACCGTTGCTAAGGTCCGTTGTTCCGAAGCACCACGTGATGATCGGGTGTGATAGGTTCTAACATTCACATACAACGGGTGTAAGCCAGATTTACACACGCAATACACTTAGGTTGACTTGACGAGCCTAGCATGTACAGACATGGCCTCGAAACACGGAACACCGAAAGGTCGAACATGAGTCGTATAGAAGATACGATCAACATGAAGATGTTCACCGATGATGACTAGTCCGTCTCACATGATGATAAGACACGGCCTAGTTGAATCAGATCATGTATCACTTAGATGACTAGAGGGATGTCTATCTGAGTGGGAGTTCATTAAATAATTTGATTAGATGAACTTAATTATCATGAACATAGTCTAAAAATCTTTGCAATATGTCTTGTAGATCAAATGGCCCATGCTAATGTTGCCCTCAACTTCAACGCGTTCCTAGAGAAAACCAAGCTGAAAGACGATGGCAGCAACTACACGGACTGGGTCCGTAACATGAGGATTATCCTCAGAGCTGCCAGGAAAGCATATGTCCTTGATGCACCGCTAGGTGAAGCACCTGTTTTCCCAGTAGAACAAGACGTTATGAACGCTTGGCAGACGCGTAGTGATGATTACTCCCTAGTTCAGTGTGGCATGCTTTACAGCTTAGAACCGGGGCTCCAAAAGCGTTTTGAGCAACACGGAGCATATGAGATGTTCCAAGAGCTGAAAATGGTTTTCCAAGCTCATGCCCGGGTCGAGAGATATGAAGTCTCCGACAAGTTCTACAGTTGTAAGATGGAGGAAAATAGTTACGTTAGCGAACACATACTCAAAATGTCTGGGTTGCACAACCGCTTGTCTCAGCTGGGAGTTAATCTCCCGGATGACGCGGTCGTTGATAGAATCCTTCAGTCGCTCCCACCTAGCTACAAGAGCTTTGTGATGAACTTCAATATGCAGGGGATGGAAAAGACCATTCCTGAGGTATATTCAATGCTGAAATCAGCGGAGGTGGAATTCAAAAAGGAACATCAAGTGTTGATGGTGAATAAAACCACTAAGTTCAGGAAAGAAAAGGGTAAAAAGAACTTCAAGAAGGACGGCAAGGGAGTTGCCACGCCCGGTAAGGAAGCTGCCAGGAATAAGCCAAAGAATGGACCCAAGCCTGAGACTGAGTGCTTTTATTGCAAGGGAAACGGTCACTGGAAGCGGAACTGCCCCAAGTACTTAGCGGATAAGAAGGCCGGCAATACCAAAGGTATATGTGATATACATGTTATTGATGTGTACCTAACCAACGCTTGTAGTAGCTCCTGGGTATTTGATACCGGTGCAGTTGCTCATATTTGTAACTCAAAGGGGGAACTGTGGAATAAACGGAGACTGACGAAGGACGAGGTGACGATGCACGTCGGGAATGGTTCCAAGGTCGATGTGATCACCGTCGGCACGCTACCTCTACATTTACCTACGAGAATAGTTTTAAACCTCAATAATTGTTATTTAGCACCAGCTTTGAGCATGAACACTGTATCTGGATCTTGTTTAATACGAGATGGCTACTCATTTAAATCTGAGAATAATGGTTGTTCTATTTATATGAGAGACATGTTTTATGGTCATGCCCCGCTGGTCAATGGTTTATTCTTATTTAATCTCGATCGTGATGTTACACATATTCATAGTGTGAATGCCAAAAGATGTAAGGTTGATAATGATAGTCCCACATACTTGTGGCACTGCCGCCTTGGTCACATTGGTGTCAAACGCATGAAGAAACTCCATGCAGATGGACTTTTGGAGTCTCTTGATTATGAATCATTTGACACATGCGAACCATGCCTCATGGGCAAAATGACCAAGACTCCGTTCTCCGGAATAATGGAGCGAGCAACCAACTTATTGGAAATCATACATACTGATGTGTGCGGTCCAATGAGTGTTGAGGCTCCTGGTGGCTATCATTATGTTCTGACCCTCACTGATGACTTGCGTAGATATGGGTATGTCTACTTAATGAAACACAAGTCTGAGACCTTTGAAAAGTTCAAGCAATTTCAGAGTGAGGTTTGGAATCAACGTGACAGGAAAATCAAGTTCTTACGATCAGATCATGGGGGAGAATATTTGAATAACGAATTTGGCATGCACTTAAGGAAATGTGGAATAGTTTCACAACTCACGCCGCCTGGAACACCGCAACATAATGGTTGTCGTCATCGCACCCTATTGGATATGGTACGATCTATGATGTCTCTTACCGATCTACCGCTATCATTTTGGGGTTATGCTATAGAGACTGCCGCATTCACTTTAAATAGGGCTCCGTCGAAATCCGTTGAGATGACACCGTATGAATTGTGGTTTGGCAAGAAACCTAAGCTGTCGTTTCTGAAAGTATGGGGTTGCGATGCTTATGTTAAGAAACTTCAACCTGAAAAGCTCAAACCCAAATCGGAAAAATGCGTCGTCATAGGATACCCTAAAGAAACTATTGGGTATACCTTCTACCTAAGATCCGAAGGCAAGACCTTTGTTGCCAAGAATGGATCCTTTCTAGAGAAAGTGTTTCTCTCGAAAGAAGTAATTGGGAAGAAAGTAGAACTTGATGAAGTATTGCCTCTTGAACCGGAGAGTGGCGCAGCTCAAGAAAATGTTCCTGAGGTGTCTGCACCGACTAGGGAGGAAGTTAATGATGATGATCATGAAACTTCGGATCAAGTTGCTACTGAACTTCGAAGGTCTACAAGGACACGTTCCGCACTAGAGTGGTACGGCAACCCTGTCCTGGAAATCATGTTTTAGACAATGGTGAACCTTCGAACTATGAAGAAGCGATGGCGGTCCCAGATTCCGATAAATGGCTGGAAGCTATGAAATCTGAGATAGGTTCCATGTATGAAAACGAAGTATGGACTTTGACTGACTTGCCCGTTGATCGGTGAGCCATAGAAAATAAATGGATCTTTAAGAAGAAGACATACGCGGATGGTAATGTGACCATCTATAAGGCTCGGCTTGTCGCTAAGGGTTATCGACAAGTTCAAGGGGTTGACTACGATGAGACTTTCTCACCCGTAGCGAAGCTGAAGTCCGTCTGAATCATGTTAGCAATTGTTGCATTCTATGATTATGAGATATGGCAAATGGACGTCAAAATGGCATTCCTTAATGGTTTCCTAAAGGAAGAATTGTATATGATGCAACCGGAAGGTTTTGTCGATCCTAAGAATGCTGACAAGGTGTGCAAACTCGAACGCTCAATCTATGGGCTGGTGCAAGCATCTCGGAGTTGGAACATTCGATTTGATGAGATGATCAAAGCGTTTGGGTTTACGCAGACTTTGTGAGAAGCCTGTGTTTACAAAAAAGTGAGTGGGAGCTCTGTAGCATTTCTCATATTATATGTGGATGATATACTATTGATGGGAAATAATATAGAATTTTTGGAAAGCATAAAGGCCTACTTGAACAAGTATTTTTCAATGAAGGACCTTGGAGAAGCTACTTATATATTAGGCATCAAGATCTATAGAGATAGATCGAGACGCCTCATTGGTCTTTCACAGAGTACGTACCTTGACAAGATATTGAAGAAGCTCAATATAGATTAGTCGAAGAAGGGGTTGACGGTGTCCTGGACTAGGGGGTACTCTCCACGTTATCTCCTGATCTGTTAGATTGGGCCGAGGACCCCCATGGCCATATACTCATGGGCCAGTTCGGACAGTTGCCGCATACATGGAAGATTTCACAAGACTTGGTGATCAAGACAAGGACTCCTCCCCACCGGCGTATTCGGCTAGGACTCTTGTTATCCTAGGCCTCTAGTGCATTATATAAACCGAGGCCAAGCTAGTCGATAGAGATACGTACAATCATACCATAGGCTAGCTTCTAGGGTTTAGCCTCTCCGATCCCGTGGTAGATCAACTCTTGTAATACCCATATCATCAAAAATAAATCAAGCAGGACGTAGGATTTTACCTCGATCAAGAGGGCCCGAATCTGGGTAAAACATCGTGTCCCCTGCCTCCTGTTACCATCCGCCTTAGACACACAGTTCGGGACACCCAACCCGAGATCCGCCGGTTTTCACACCGACATTGGTGTTTTCATTGAGAGTTTCGCTATGTGTTCAGAAAAACGTTGATGGCTCGCCTACAGATCAACTGCAACTTCGACATCTTCGTCACCAGCTCGACTGGTCACCTTGGTTCGACGAAGGACTGCGCCCTACCTCCGATCGTCATGTTCGAATGAGGGTCTTTATAAACATCAACTCCGATCTCTATCAAGGTCATGGAGGAATCATCCAGGGAGCCCGGGGGCTCAACGTCAACATTGCCCTCGGGCGACCGTGCTGTTTTTCTGGACATCAAACTTGTGTCCGCCGCCACCATCTCCTCAAGTGTCTTTTTAATGATTGCTTCGGTGGAATTGTGCGGAATTGAGTCTACCACAACCCCGGAAAATTTTGTCGAGTTCCGATGGAGGAATCTCTGGCAATCCACGATATACCGGAGCTGTGTCAAATCTGGACGGGAATCTGGACGAGTTTAGGGCGTGTCGTCCAGATTCTAGATCGGACGTCCTTTGGGAGATCCAACCGTTGATCGGCTGCGGAATTCCTATATCTACCACCTCTCAAAATTTCAGCTCGATCCGACCGTCCAAACTCCGGGAACCTTCCGATTAGTGCATCACTTTTCGGATCTGTTTTCTGCGTGAAAACGAATCCGACCCGAGTTCGTCTTTTTTATGAACGAGATTTCGGACATCCCTTTTGAAGGAAGTTTTGTATGGGGTATTGTGTTTTGTTTCCGAACACATCCCACTAACTTTAAGATCTTTTGAACACGATCTTCAACATCATGCTGGTGTCAAACCAGTCTGGCAATATTGCTCCACGACTGCCGACCTGCGCTAGACACGTCATCACTTTGGTGAGTCGAGCTCAACTTCTTCGGATCATCATCTGGGCAAGCCGAACAAGAGTTCGACATCGCAAAAGACAAATCATCACCAACATCGCCGCCCCACGATTTTTTTATATACTATTGTCTCCGGTTTGCATCACTTTTTGTGCACAGGAAAATGATCCGGGTTGGGCAGTATCGTCAACTCGGCGTATTGACATACCACGCCACCTCGGCTAGACGGGGGGCTTCGTCAACACTTCATTACCCCATGCCTGGGACTTCGGCATCACTCTGCCGGCCTGCATTAACCGTGCTATGTCACCACTTCGGCGTGTCGAGCTCTCCGCTCCGCCACCTCGGGACCGGCTTGGGGGATGGAACCTTGTCCCGCATCAAGCTCGGACCGCGTCATCAATGCTGAACATATTAACCAGCTAAGTTGCTTTCATGCTCAAAGTTCTAATTTTTAACTTGTGTTCGGTTCGACCAAGCATTATACTTTTTTGAAAAAAGTTGCTTGTAAAAAATCTCCTTGTCAAAACTTTGTTTGTGACATGCAAATTCAAATACCCCGTTTATTTGGGGGTTCCCTTGAGGGAGCTTTTCCTTTTGCATATGATTATACTTGTACGGCTTCGTTCCTTGTTCGTGTATTACGCCACAATATGCACCATATTGACATAAGAGATTTTTATGCTGGGTTGCCTGGCTCCTGTGCTTACCCCGACATTCCCGATTATTCGGCTAGGGAGTAAAGGGAGCACCTCTGCGATTGTCACGATCGGGTCATCCGAGCCGGACCTCAGACTGGGTGAAGCTGAAAGCTAGCACTCTTACTGTTTTCAATCATGGTCGGCACACAACGGAACTCATGAGTACAAAAAATCTATTGCACATGTCTCATAGTAATAATGAGCACCGAAGAAAGGTATCTGTGGGGGTACTATTTTCTTCGAAGATGCTTCTTACACTTT
>NW_025230960.1:0-4641 GCF_018294505.1 Triticum aestivum
TCTCTCTCAATTTACAAGGCGTGCGCGTACCCCTAGGTCGTCAATTTGACCAACCTAACACAAGTAATATATTACAAAAATATACCAATATAAACTTCAGATGTTCTATTTTCAAAAGACATAATTTTTGTGTTATATAGTTTATATTAGGGTGATCAAATTGGCAACCTAGGTATATGCGTAGGACTTGTAAATTGAGACGAAGGGAGTATATATTATGCTTCCTAATTTTTAAGACCTCACAATTTATTGAGATATTCAATTTAGAATTAGGCCAACCAATTTTGACCGGGTCAACACTTCCTCAAGCTAACACATTCAAGTCTTTTAATTCACTATGTTCCCTATTTAAACTGAAGTATCAAATGAAATCTGCAACTATCGGGACTTGAGGTTTGAACTTCTCGCTCCATCCACTTGCTCCAAAAATATATCAACGGATTTTCAAAAAAAAAATATACATATATATATCAACGGACATCTAGGCAAGTCCCGTGTTTTTTTTTTGAGATCCAAGTCCGGTGGATTTTATCTGTACAAGTTCGTACGATGATTTTACTACTGGATGTTTGGCATGTTTCAGAGGATGCAGTGTCCAGTTTCAGTTACTTTCAAGAGGCTGGCTCGAGAATGTTCTAAGAAAAAAACTCTGACTCCTAATCACTTATGATTGATAGCCACCAACACAAGCAAGACCTAATTATGTTCCGTGATTAATCAGCAGGTCGACACCCTCCACTCCACCACTGATTTCTGGCGCTCGTCCGTACGTTGAGGAAGCTCACAGGAAGGAGAGGTTCAGTTTACAGAGAGGACAGGCAGGACCAGAGATCGATCGAATCATTTCATTAGCCTCTTATAATCACCAAATTACACTAACGACGACCTCAAATGCAGATCTAGATAGCCGTCTCTTTTTGTAGTGTAGAGAACAATACTTACCATTCCTATTATATGATCAATTACCATTAACTAGTACACTAACTGTCAGATTCATCCCCCGGAGAAAAAAAAGTTAGATCCATGAATCAGTTCTAGCTGGCCGCATCACAACGCCTTTGTTTAACCGCTTGATTAGATGCAAAGTGGAGGTCGATCTACCTATGCCGCTTGCAGTTTTTCTCAGTATCTCTTGGTTGTACGGTGCTGATCACGTTAAATGGAGCCAAACCATGCTAGCTTTGTAGCTTTGGAATCATAACTTTTACCTTTTATCCCCGTGCCACGATTAGATTGGAGCAGGCTAGTGAAGATCTCGAGAGATCACACGCCATGTGTTAGTGTTGGACAATTTTTTTTTTTTGAAACGGAGGCAAAAGCTTTGCCTCATTCATTAAATAAGAGAGAATATAGTTTGTTACAAGCCATCGAAATACATGACATGCTGATTACTCGCGCGTGATAAAAGGCCCTAATTTCTTAGCTCCCGCGATGACCCAAAGATTTGCCTCTGCCGAGATGGACGAAAGCAAGGTTGGCGGTGGGGCACTCTTATGCTTAAAAACCCTTGCGTTCCGCTCGTTCCAGACTGTTCAAGAGACAAGCATGGTGATGGAGGCCTTGGCTTGACGATCTGGCGTTCCTTCAACGCAATTGCTTGCCCACCAATCTTCAACCATTTCAAACAAGGGCCAAGCGGAAGTGTCGAGTCCGAGCATGGGGAATTTCCCAATGACCAAAGACAAAAGGCGTCGGGTGTAGCCGCACATGTAGAAGAGATGGGGCCTGCACTCTTGCACTCTCTTGCAGAGAGGGCAAACATCACAATTTGGCCATCCCCGCTTTTCCAATCTATCCGCCGTCTAGATTCTATCTTGAAGAGCTAGGCAAGAAAAAAAATTAACTTTTGGAGGCGCCCAAACCTTCCAAACCATCCTGTCCATTGGTGACAGGACCATCCCTAGGAGTTGCGCCCTGTATGCGGAAGTCGCCGAGTATGTCCCATTGCTCGTATGCTTCCAAATGATTTCATCCTCGGTGAGCTCGTCAAGGTGGACCTCATTAAGAAGCATCCATAGAGTGAAGAATTGTGTGATGTGCTCGGCGGTTATGTTGGTGGGGGTTTTGATCTTGAGGATCCACGCGTTGTAATTGAGGGCCTCCCTGACCTTCCAACTTTTTCTCTTGGAGGCTTCAAAAATGAGTGGGGCAATGTCTTTTGGCAAACGCCCAAGAAACCAAGGAGAGTCCCAAAAGGGTGTCCTCGCGCCGTTACCAACGGTGATGGTGGTTGAGGCATAGAAAAAATTGAGGTCCTCCGCATCACATGGGTTTCCCATCCCCACCCATATCTTGTTAGGCTCTTTCCATTCGTACCACATCCATCGTAACCGGAGAGCCCTTGTAAACTTGGCGGTGTTCAGGACCCCAAGCCCTCCGTACAAGAGTGGCCGGCAAACTTTCTCCCAGTTCAGCTTGCATTTGGCCCCCGATGTCTTTTCCAAGCCGGACCATAGGAAGGCTCTTTCGAGCTTGTTGATGTTGTGGAGGATGGTTGGCGGTATGACCAATGGGGTGGCGGGGTAGACCACCTGGGAAATGATCATGGACTTGACGAGGGTCGTTCGCCCAATGGTGGTGATACTTCGGCCATCGTACGTTGGCAACTTGCTTTCCACTTGGTCTATGAGGAATTGGATGTCCACCAATTTCAGCTTCCACACGGAGAGGGGGAGACCCAAGTATCGCAAATGAAAAGACGCCCGCGCAGCCGGCAAGCTTTGAGTTCGGGAATCCAAATCGAAGTGGTTGCAACGAATGGGCACCACCGAGCTCTTTTGGAAATTGGTGCAAAGACCCGTGACATCCCCAAACGCCCTCAGAATGCTAGAAAAGTTTTGAACGTCCTGCTTGATCGGTACCAGGAAGACGCCGCGTCATCCGCGTAGAGAGAGGTCCTCATCATGCCCCCCCCCCCTTCCCCGGATTTTATGGAGGAGCTGCTTCTTTGTTGCCACATCAAGGATTTTTTGGAGCGGGTCGATGGCGATGGCAAAGAGAAGCAGGGAAACAGGGTCTCCTTGCCGAAGCCCCTTCGCATGCTTTATTGGATAGCCGGCAATACCATTTAGGATGATCCTCGAGGATTAAGAGCTAAGGAGGGCCGCGATCCAATCCCTGAATTTACTTTGAATCCTCGCCGCTGGAGGAGATCAAGCAAGTACTCACACTTCACAGAGTCCAAGGCCTTGCAGATGTCGAGCTTGAAGAGGAGGGATGGGGTCTTCCTCTTGTGTAGGCACCGGGCAAGGTTGCGGACATACAAGAAATTGTCGTGAATGGTTCTTGTTTTGATGAAGGCGCTTTGGGCATTAGAGAAGAGATTTTTCATGTGTTGGCCTAGTGTCATGGATAGCACCTTCGCAATAATCTTTGCGATCGCGTGGATGAGGCTGATGGGTCTATAGTCGGCGATCCCCTCCGTCCCTTCCTTCTTGGGCAAGAGCACCACATTTGCGGAGTTGAGCAACTTGAGGTTTGAGGCGTGTAGGCAGTCAAAATGTGTGATCACCCTCATGAGATCAGGCTTAATGATGTCCCGACATCTCTTAAAGAAGAGTCCCATGAACCCATCCGGCCCCGGCGCCTTGTCACTTGGCATGTTGTTGATCGCATCCAAGACCTCACTCTCGGCCATTGGGGAGCCAAGATCATGCAAGTCAAGAGGCTCCAAATTTAGCTCATCCCAATTGAAATCTTTGTGGCATCGGGGGCCTCTCTTCTTGACATTGGAAAAATGGTCATGTATTATCTTTTTCTTTGGCGTCGTGCTCGGTGACCGAACCATGCTCATTTTTTATTCTATGGATATGATTTTTTATCTGCCTTGCATTTACTCGGCGATGGAAGAATTTTGTATTAGCATCCCCGCCTCTAAGGTTGGCAATTCTCGCACATTGCTTCTTGTGCGGTCTTTTGAGCGCCGCCAAGGTGATGACCCTTCTCTTGAGCCTGGCCTAGAGCTCAATTTCCTTGGTGGAGAGGAGCCTATCCTCTTGGGCGATGTCGAGGCGAAATATCACCAAGAGCGCGGCCTTGTGGTGAATTTTAGCCTTGGAGAGAAGACCTCTACTCCATTTAGAGAGGTATAGAGCCATCTTCTTGAGCTTGTGGTAAAGAATGAGGTATGGCTCAGTGTGATCGACCCTCTCGTTCCATGCCTTTTGAACCACCTCGTTGAACCCGGGCATGGATGCCCAGAAGTTTTCAAATTTAAACACTCGAGGCCTTCTTGGTCCCTTGTCATCGGCGAGAAGAAGCGGACAATGGTCGGAGAGAGAGGAGGAAAGCGCATTAAGGACATGTGTGTTGAAAGTTGTGTCCCACTCGGCGTTGCAGAAAAAAGAGTCAAGCTTGCATAAGGTTGGATTTGCCCTCTCGTTGCTCCAAGTGAATCTCCGGCTTTGAAGGTGGATCTCGTTGAGCTCACAACTGTGGAGCGTTGCCCTGAAACGGTTGATCCTGCCATGGTTGACATTTCTCTTATTTTTATCTCGCGCCCGGTAGATTTGGTTGAAATCGCCTGTGGTAAGCCAGGCCACCCCGGTCGGTAGTTTCTCTGCCAGAAGCTCGGCAAAGAAGGCATCTTTGCAAGAGGAGTCCGAGGACTGTATACGGAGGTGATCTTGAAGAGCATGTCAA
>NW_025230960.1:9928-12458 GCF_018294505.1 Triticum aestivum
GGCGACGGACGGCGGCGGCGTTCGGGGCGTCGGCGCGTGCCGACGACGACGACGGGCGGCGGCGGGGACAGCGACGACGACGACGGACGACGGGTGACGGGCGGCGACGACGGGATCGATCGGCGCGCGGCGATGTCGAGAGGTTGAAGACGAAAGTGGGGAGATGTAAATGAAATTTTCGTAAGTGCTATATATATAGGATCACCCTTTAGTACCGCTTGGTGGCACCAACCGGTACTAAAGGCCAACTTTGGCCAGGCCAAGAGGCGGGAAGAGCAGGCCTTTAGTACCGGTTGGTGCCACCAACCGGTACTAAAGGGTGATCTGTAGTACCGGTTGGAGCCACCAACCGGTACTAAAGGCCTCGCGCTGCCACCCCAAAGTTTAGTCCCACCTCACCGGGTGAAGGCAGCCGCACTGGTTTATAAATCCAGCCGCGGCTACCTCTTTGAACTCCTCTATATAGCAGGCTTGTGGGCCTAAATTCTGCGCGCTGCCCTGTGAGTCTGTTGGGCCTTTAAGGCCTGTAATTGCACGCCCGTGGCCTAGCAGGCCCACAGGGCAGCGCCTCAATTTTTTTTAGTTTTTTTCTTTTCTTCTTTATTTTCTTCTATTTATTTCTGTGTAGTTTTTTGTATAGTTTTTTCTTTTCTGTTATATTTATTTCCTTCTATTTATTTCTGAGTATTTTTTCATCTAGTTTGCCAAAATTCAACATTTTCAGAGTTCATTTTGTAGTGATTTTCAATTTCACGGTTATTTTATATAGTTTTTTTCTTTTCAGCTATAGTTTTTTTTCCTGCTATTTTTTTTCTTCTGCAAAACTTGATGGTCAAAGTCTGGAGTTATAACCAAAGTTTAAAAAAAAGAAATGCCGACGTGCAATTAGTTTTTGCCATAACAGAAGAAGTCCGGAGTTGGAATAAGTTATTAAAAATAAAAAAGAGGTGCAATGCTCGTTAATTTGCTTCAAGCCTTTCGGAATAGTGTAAACTGCACTGCGCATAGCTTCGTGCAGTCTACCATATTCCTGAAGGCTTGAAGCTAAGCAACGTGAGCATTGAGCCTCTTCTTCATCGTCTCTACACTCAGGGCTTATAAACCGCTCCTAATCCCTCTCTCTTCGCGAGGTGGGACTAAAAAATAGCTTACTAAGAAAGTGTAGTACTGGTTCATCCATGAACCGGTACTAAAGGTGCTCGTGCGGCCCCAGCTAGCCTTACCTGACACAACCTTATTAGTACCAGTTCGTGGCACGAACCGGTGCTAAAGGTTCGTCACGAACCGGTACTAAACAACTCCTCCCGCCTAGCAATTGGTGCATATTGAACGCAAAAAATATAAGAGCATTTAGATCATGATCTTACATTTCTTTACAGTCTAAATTATCAATATGATCTTATAACATCAAAAATACTTTGATCATCAATGATCTTTGTGTGTACAATCTGAATTGTCAATATGAGTCATCAACGATTTATAAACCGATGAAGACTCATATTGCGGCCACAAATTCTACACATAGAGTTCAATGAAGACCAAGTGCTTGTGATAGTTTGAGAAATAACATATTTAAGATGGTAAAAGGCTTGTTAGGGGAGCGAGGTGGGACTAAAAACAGCTTGCCATAACCTCATTAGTACCGGTTCGTGGTACCAACCGGCACTAAATGGTGATGGTGGGGCCATAGCCTGACCGCAGGCTGACACAGCCTCTTTAGTACCGGTTCGTGGCATAAACCGGTACTAAAGGTTCGCCACGAACCGGTGCTATTGATCGCCGCCACGAACCGGCACTAATGTACACATTAGTGCCGGCTGAAATTCAAACCGGCACTATTGTGCTTCACATTTGACCCTTTTTCTACTAGTGTCAGGAAGCGCTCGACACGGCCGCCCTTGTATTCGCGGATGAATGGATGCAGGTCGACGGTGATGTCCTCCTCGCCGCCGGCATCCTTCTTGCTTAGTACCGCAGAACTCTTGTTTGCATGCATCGTGTATGATCGAGCTAGCTAGCAGATGTCTGACGAAGTGTAAATCTAGTGCTAACCGAGTATGAAGCTGTTGTATTCTCTGCGTTGTGGTGGCTGGGACTTAAGCTGCTCCTTGGCTTTTATAGTTGGTATTTGATCCCACTCCAATATGGTCATGTATGTATGAACAACTACTCAGGAACGACTGAATTTGAATAAACTCAAGTCGATCATTTTTTCTAATGTAGGAATAGAAAAAAACATCAACACCTATATATAGTACTAACTGAATATTAATAGGCCAATTAGAAATATGGATTGCTAAATCTCAGACTTAGTTGATGCTATATTTGTCAAATCCTATGCGAAGATCCGTGTAGAAAAATAAAAATAAAACATGTCTTCTCTTTTATATGTTCTATCACTTGATGGAGACTCTCAGTCGATTGAGATATAGCCACACCCATTAGAAATATGCACTCGTATTATATTTATTTGGTAGACTTTTTAATAAACTTAGCAACAATTTATATTAATAGATTCATGGCATTGCCT